>NW_014580103.1:10703-20093 GCF_000485595.1 Priapulus caudatus | reverse complement strand
CGTGCGTGGCGTGTGCCTGATGTACGCAAGCAATATCAGCATCTGCTGCTGCCAAACGTTAAACTGCGCATCGTGCGCATTATTGACGATCAATGTTTGAATAAACATGAAACATCGCTATTATATTCAGCGAGGGTAACTGTCCGGGGTCGTAATTGTCCGTGGGTTCGGTAAATGTCCGGGGGGTAAATGTCGGGCGGGTAAATGTCCGGGGGCGTAAATGTTACCGGGGGGTAATTTCCGGGGGTAAAGTCCGGGGGGTAATTGTCCGGGGCGGTGGAATGGCATGGGGCGCGCGATAAATGCATGGCGCTGTTAATGTCCGGGGGCGTAAATTGTCCCGGGGGGTAAAATATCCGGGCGGGTAATTGTCGTTGGCGGGGTAATTTGTCCCGGGGGTAAAATGTCCGGGGATCCTTGTGCAATGGCATGGGGGGTAAATCGGATGGGGGCTAATTTGTCCGGGCGGGTACATGTCCGGGGGGTAAATGTCCGGGGGCGTAATTGTGCCGGGGGCTAATTTGTCCGGGGGGTAAATGTCCGGGCCGATGAATGGCATGGGGGATTAAATGGCTCATGGGGCGGTAATTGTCCGCGGCGGGAAATGTCCGGGGCAGGTAATTGTCCGCGGGGTACATGTCCGGGGGTAAATGTCCGAGGGGGGGTGAATGGCATGGGGGGTAAAATGGGATGGCGGTAATTGTCCGGGGCGGTAAATGTCGAGGGGTAAATGTCCGGGGCGTAATGTCGCGGCGCGTAAATGTCCGGGGGCTAATTGTCCGGGGGTAAATGTCCGGGGGTAATGGTCCGGGCGGGCTGAATGGCATGGGGCGTTAAAATGGATGGGGTAATTGTCCGGGCGCTAAATGTCCGCGGAGGGAATTGTCCGACGGGGCGAAATGTCCGGGCGCGCGTAAATGTCCGCGGCGGGGTAAATATCCGGGGGGCTAATTGTCCGGGGTGAATGGCATGGGGCCGTAAATGGGATGAGGGTAATTGTCCGTGGGGCTAAATGTCCGGGGCGCGGTAAATTGTCCGGGGGGTAAATGTCCGGGGGGTAATGTTCGGGGGGTAAATGTCCGGGGGGTAATTGTTCCGCGCGGGTAAATGTCCGGCGGGGTAATTGCTCCGGGGGGTAAAATGTCCGGGGGGTAAATGTCCGGAGGGGGTAAATGTCCGGGCGGGTAAATGTGCCGGGAGGTAATTGTCCGGGGGGTAATTGTCCGGGGGGGAATGGCCAATGGGGGAGTAAACGGCCGATGGGGGGTTAATTGCTCGCGGGGTAATTGTCGGGCGCGCTCAATTGTCCGGGGGGTATTGTCCAGGGGTATATTGTCCTATGAACCGAAGAAACACATAAGAACTCACACGCGGAGAGAAACCGTATAAGCAGCGATCGGTGTGATGCTACCTTCTCGCAGTCGCGGTCATATGAAGATATACACTGAGAACTCACACTGGAGAGAAACCGTATAAGTGCGATCTGTGTGATCCTACGCTTCTCGCGGCGGGTCATATGAGAAACACATGAGAACTCACACGGGAGAGAAACCGTATAAGTGGCGATCTGTGTGATGCTACCTTTCTCACAATCGGGTGATGTGAAGAAACACGATGAGAACTCACACGGGAGAAAAACCATATAAGTGCGATTTCTGTGATGCCGCATTCTCCTGTTTGAGTAGTGTGAAGACACACATAAGACTCACACGGAGAGAAACCATATAGGTGCGATCTGTGTGATGCTACCTTCTCGCATTCGTGTTCTGTGAAGACACACATGAAAACTCACACGAGAGAGAAACCATATAAGCTGCAATTGTGTAATGCTGCCTTCTCCTGTCTGAGTCATCTGAAAGACACATATGAGAACTCCACACGGAGAGAAACCGTATAAGTGCGATCTGTGTGATGCTACCTTCTCGCATTCGTGTTCTGTGAAGACACACATGAGAATTCACACGGGAGAGAAACCATATAAGTGCGATTTGTGTGATGCGCCTTCTCCCGTCTGAGTTATGTGAAGAGACACATGAGAACGCACGTGGGAGAGAAACCAAAGTAGAAAAAGACGCAAGGGGAAAATTATATTAATGTAACATGAAAACATTTAAGTGAAGCTTACGCTATGAAGACACTCTATAACCACACACGACAATGTATAGATAATTCTAGAGTGATGTCGTGCAGATGTAAGAAGAAAGTATATCTCGAACTGTCAGACTCACATGTAAGAGCAGCTGCGCTCTGTGAAAACGCTAGCACACAGTACACATGTGAACTGGAGCAATGTGGAATTTCCAACGAATGTAACTGTTACAACTTTTTTCCAGATTGGAAGCTGAACTAGGAATTGCTTGTAAAAGCAGTGAAACCTCTTATATGTTATACACCTGATGGTAACATGTTTGTATTTTTAATGGGTATTACTCTACCTGACGCTGTGACCGTTTATAGAATCGTGTAAATTTTGATACCATTTGTGAAGAATTATATGTTTGAAGACTGATCTAATAAAACGTATAGTACGTATTACTATTTGAATTTTCATATCTCTGCTCGAAAAAGGCAAAATTTTAATTGTATGTATAAACACTTACGCGCACGCACGCAAACGCACACACGCACGCAAACACTACGGAAGAGAACCAACAACAACAAACAGAGATGTGAATTGGAAGAAGAGAAGGAAAGGAAAACGCGATGATGAGAAAATCAAATGCAGACAATACGTGAGATTTCTTTTATAAACAATTGTATCATCAGAAATACACAGCATCAAAGGGTATCGAAAAAGTACTTGGTATCATGTACTCCCTCTTTTTAATCAAAAAACGCTTCAAATTTGAAGTCTTGATTTTTTGTTATTATGTGAAATACAAAGTAAACTGCATTGCAACACTAGCCACACATAAAACATTCATAAACGAACAATATAATGTAGACGTACGACATACACCCGCACAGCGTACAGATGTTATACACTTTTCATCAAATATAGCAGTACATTTCGATTATAAAACCTAGACAGGTATTTGACTTAGGGGTATATCCGACAATGACGCTATAGTGCGAGTGAGACGCTACCAGAGGAAGATATGTTGAATATATATATATATATATATATATATATAATTACATATATTTAATATATATATATATATATATATATATATATATATATATATATATATATATATATCTTAAATATATCTTGACATAAAGTAATCGACTTCTATACATGCTCAATTGTCAACGCACGGACCCCAGATTGGTCGTCTTACTGACAAATTACATAACAACGCGACTTTAACCCTCGCCGCACACATAACTGACTACAATGGCGCCGCCTAGGTGACCATATCCGTGCTGGAATGATTATCCAGACATCTTTGGTGACCCAAGTCGCTTTCCCAACGCAAATAATTAATTAACTAAGCTTACACGGATAGATTTTGGCAGAGAGACGTCATGATCGCATTACGTAACCCCCTCCCCCCGGGTCGCCGATGACGACGACCTACCTGGAGGTATCGAGACAGCCACAGATGTACATGTTCGTGTAAATTCCCTCATGCAAATTCGACGAAATAGTCGCTATCATCTGCTATATTTACAATCATCAATCATATGTTGTTTACGAGCGATTACAAACCAATAATGCCGACATTTAATGGCATCGCGAAACCTTAACACGCCACGGCGCACGCACACGAGGGATGCGCACGCACGCGGTTTTATTATGCACGCCACGCGCCACACGGGGTTTCTCACGCACGCACGCGCAACACGGGGTTTCTCACGCACGCACGCGCGCACGCCGGTTTTCTTCGCACGCACGCGCGCACGGCGTTTTCTTACCCTACGCACGGCGCGCACGGTTTTCTCACGCACGCACGGCGCACACGGGTTTTCTCACGCACGCACGCGCACACGGGTTTTCTCACGCACGCACGCGCACACGGGGTTTCTCACGCACGCACGCGCGCACGGGTTTTCTCACGCACGCACGCGCACACGGGTTTTCTCACGCACGCACGCGCACACGGGTTTTCTCACGCCAGCACGCCGGCGCACGGTTTTCTCACGCACGCACGCTCACACGGGTTTCTCACGCACGCACGCGCACACGCGGGTTTCTCACGCACGCACGCGCGCCACGGGTTTCTCTCACGCACCGCACGCGCGCACGGGGTTTCTCACGCACGCGCGCACGGGTTTTCTACGCGCACACGGGGTTGCTCACGCGCGCCACGGGCGTTTCTCACGCACCGCACGCGCGCACGGGTTTTCTCACGCACGCACGCGCGCACGGGTTTTCTCACGCACGCACGCGCACACGGGGTTTCTCGCGGCGCACGCGCACCACGGGTTTCTCACGCAGGCACGCGCGCGCACGGGTTTCTCACGCACGCACGCGCACACGGGGTTTCTCACGCACGCACGCGCACACGGGGTTTCTCACGCACGCACGCGCACACGGGGTTTCTCACGCACGCACGCGCGCACGGGTTTTCGCGCCGCATACGGCCGCTGATCAGTCAAAATCTAAAATCCAATCAATTAAAAATCATATTATCTAATCATCATCATAGGATCTAATATCAATCTAAAATCAAAATCAAGTGACTATCACGAGCCGGCGACTACAGAGCAATGGTCGGGTGTAGCTTAACCCGCGGCCGCGTTCCTGTCGCCGTGGCAACAGTAGATGGTTAAGTAGACACTAACTAACTTTAATTACTTATCTGAGTTTTATTTGACTAACGAATATAAAGGTCGTATTATCATTTGAAACTTACTAGTGAATACACTTAGATATACTTACACAACATGCGCACGCCCACAAAACACGCGCACGCACAGACGCACGCGCACACTCGGGCGACGGAGAGTACATAATACACATACAATATATCTATGGTATATATACACGCACACAATCGCGCACACTCGTGCACACGTAGTACATAATACACATACATATATCTATGACATATATACATAGCTACATCTCATCGCGGACAAACACGTGCGTACTGCACCGCCACCGCCCAGTCCGCAGCAGGCAGGCGTGACCCTCCCGCGCCACACGCGCTCACACGATCCCTTCCCCGCTTACACAAGACACCTCTACGCTCAACACTCCACGCTCACACGACTTCCTAGTTACACAACCCCCGCGTCCGCACCCTCCCCCCCCACACCCTCACATACCCCTGCGCTTAGCCCCCCCCTCCCCGGCTGCGTGGTCGTACATTGTCGAGACGTACGTCTGACGAACACGTACGTAACACGGACCAAATATAGCTTCTTGTTCAGAAACGCAATCTAGATCGTAACTTAGAATCGTGTACATAGAATCTACAGTGTATAACGACACTGCGTAAACGCTAGGCTTAAAAGAGCTTATTCTACAATAAAAATGTAACGCTTTGGGATATTAATTAACAGCTTTAAAGTCCATACGGAAGATTAGGCGGCGTACCAACAGCCGAGTGAGCTGTGAAAACTTGAGCTACGCCATATACCCATCATTATAGCCATCTCTTAATCAGCCACAAGATGGCTTAAAAAGACTCTCACACCCGGACCTTAATTACTTACGCAGTTGTAAAATATGGTTTGTAGGTGTCGTCAAGCGTTGTTGTATTGCGTCTGGTATTGCGTTGTGCGTTTAGAACATCATGTATACAGTGTTTTCTCGTTAGTGTTTGTATAGAAAGCTGTTTAGTCCTGTTATAGTAGAAATAACAGTCAGCATCAATGCTTGTGGGCGTGGTGTGCAGCTGCTGTTGTAATTAATTAGGGGAAGCGACCAGCGTGTGTCCTGGTGTCAGGAGATCAGACCGGTTACCCAGGTCTCTGGCGATCAGACCGGTTACCCCGGGTGTCTGGATATTTGACCGGTTTTATCAAAACAGCAGGTATATAACCACACCACTGACGTTTGATACGAGAACACCATTCTGACGTTCAGTGACCTCGTTGGGTAAGCTGATGATATTTATAATAATTCCGTTTATTTATTTTTGTGATGTAATATGTTCTAGACGTCACAGTCGTAAAATGGCGCGTGATGTTTATATAATAATGATTCGATTTACAGAATACAAGCCTTCGATACAAAGCTATTCGTATTATCTTTTCTCTTTGCTAATTTGTAGGCGAGCCTATAATAGGACGTTAATTTTACGCATGTGACGAGGCCGTCTTTGAAGCAAAACACGTGATCGCAGCTTGAGCACCAGACAGGGGGAAAATCTCACGCATGTGACCAGTACGTGGCGGCCTTCCCTGAAGCACGATGGAATACGGGACTATTCATTCCGGGGAAAACCGTATAAGTGCGATCTGTGTGATGCTGCATTCTCCTGTCTGAGTAATGTGAACACACACATGAGAACCCACACGGGAAAGAGAACGTATAAGTGCGATCTGTGTGATGCTGCTTTCTCACAATCGGGTCATGTGAGAAAGCAGCATCACACAGATCGCACTTATACGGTCTCTTTCAGACAGGAGAATGCAACATCAATGAAACTGATGTTACAAACGTCAGTGGTGTGGTCATATACCTGTTGTTAGGATGAAACCGGTTAAATATCCAGACACCAGGGGTAACCGTTCTGATCTCCAGACACCTGGGTAACCGGTCTAATCTCCTGACACCAGGACACACGCTGGTCGCTTCCCCTAATTAATTACAACAGCAGCTGCACACCACGCCCACAAGCATTGCCGTAAAACTTGTCTCTCTCAGGCCTGGTGCTTAAGTGGCATCCACACTGCGCAGGGATGCTTGGCTGTTATTTATACGATAGCAGGACTAAACAGCTTTGTACAAACACTAACGAGAAAACACTGTATGCATAATGTTCTTACACGCACAACGCAATACTAGATCTCTGACAACCAGCTTCTTGAACTCTGAGCTCTTCGCAACTCCCAATTATATTAGAATGACAACAACGCTTGGCGACACATACAAACCATATTTTGCAACTGCGTAAGTAATTAAGGTTCGGGTGTATGAGAGTCTTTTTAAGCCATCCTGTGGCTGATTAAGAGATGGCTATAATGATGGGGATATAGCGTAGCTCAAGTTTTCACAGCTCACTCTGCTGTTGGTAGGCCGCCTGATCTTCCGTATAGACTTAAAAGCTGTTCATATCCCAAAGCGTTACATTTTCATCGTAGAATAAGCTATTTTAAACCCAGCGTTTGCGCAGTGTCGTCATACGCTGTAGCATTCTATGTACGCTAATATACACGTATACACGTATACGTTACGATGTAGATTGCGTTTCTGAAGAAGATGCTATATTTGGTCAGTATTACGTACGTGTTCCTGAGACGTACGTCACGACAATGTACGACCACTAACCCTGGGCGGGGCTAAGCGCAGGGGTATGTGAGGGTGCGGGGGGAGGGGGTGTGGGCGCGGGGGTTGTGTAACATTAGGAAGTCGTGTGAGCGTGAGGGTGTCTTGTGTGAACGGGGAAGGGGGTCGTGTGAGCGCGTGGTGGGGGAGGGTCACGCCTCCTGCTGCGGACGGGGGGGAGAGGGGGCAGTGCAGTAGGCACGGGTTTGTCCACGATGCGATGTATAGCTATGTATATTATGTCATAGACATAAGCTTGGTATTATGTACTACGTGCGCCCGAGTGTGCGCGTGTGGTGTGCGCGCGTGTGTGCGTGTATATTATGTCATAGATATATGTATGTGTATTATGTACTACGTGCGCCCGAGTGTGCGCGTGTGGTGTGCGCGCGTGTGTGCGTGTATATTATGTCATAGATATATGTATATGTGTATTATTTACTACGTGCGCCCGAGTGTGCGCGTGTTTTCGTGATGTAATATGTTCTAGACGTCACAGTCGTAAAATGGCGCGTGATGTTTATATGATAATGATTCGATTTACAGAATAAACAGTTGAATAATAAACATGAATATAATACGCGGCCTTCGATACAAAGTTATTCGTATTCTCTTTTCTCTTTGCTAATTTGTAGGCGAGCTTATATAGACCTTGATTCTACGCGTGTGACGAGGCCGTCTTCGAAGCAAAACACGTGATCGCAGCTTGAGCGGCAGACAGCAAAATCTCACGCGTGTGACCAGTACGTGGCAGCCTTCCCTGAAGAACGATGGAATACGTGACAATTCATTCCGGGGAAAAACCATATAAGTGCGATCTGTGTGATACAGCCTTCTCCTATCTGAGTGCTGTGAAGACACACATGAGAACTCACACGGGAGAGAAACCGTATAAGTGTAATCTGTGTGATGGTGCATTCTCACAATTGGTTGCTCTGAAGAAACACATGAGAACTCACACGGGAGAGAAACCGTATAAGTGCGATCTGTGTGATGCTGCCTTCTCACAATCGAGTGCTGTGAAGACACACATGAGGACCCACACGGGAGTAAAACCTTATAAGTGCGATCTGTGTGATGCTGCCTTCTCGCAATCGGGTGATGTGAAGACACACATGAGAACTCACACAGGAGAGAAACCGTATAAGTGCGATCTGTGTGAAGCCGCATTCTCCTGTCTGAGTCATATGAAGACACACATGAGAACTCACACGGGAGAGAAACCATATAAGTGCGATTTGTGTAAAGCTACCTTCTCGCATTCGGGTGATGTGAAGAAACACATGAGAACTCACACGGGAGAGAAACCGTATAAGTGCGATCTGTGTGATGCTACCTTCTCGCAGTCGAGTCATATGAAGATACACATGAGAACTCACACGGGAGAGAAACCGTATAAGTGCGATCTATGTGATGCTACCTTCTCGCAGTCGGGTCATATGAAGACACACATGAGAACTCACACGGGAGAGAAACCGTATAAGTGCGATCTGTGTGATGCTACCTTCTCACAATCGGGTCATGTGAAGACACACATGAGAACTCACACGGGGGAGAAACCATATAAGTGCGATCTGTGTGATGCTACCTTCTCGCATTTGGGTGATGTGAAGAAACACATAAGAACTCACACGGGAGAGAAACCATATAAGTGCGATCTGTGTGATGCTGCCTTCTCCCGTTCGGGTGATGTGAAGAAACACATGAGAACTCACACGGGAGAGAAACCATATAAGTGCGATCTGTGTGATGCTACCTTCACACAATCGGGTAACGTAAAGACACACATGAGAATTCACACGGGAGAGAAACCGTATAAGTGCGATCTGTGTGATGCTACCTTCACACAATCAGGTGATGTGAAGACACATATGAGAACTCACACGGGAGAGAAACCGTATAAGTGCGATCTGTGTGATGCTACCTTCACACAATCGGGTGATGTGAAGACACATATGAGAATTCACACGGGAGAAAAACCGTATAAGTGCGATCTGTGTGATGCT
>NW_014580103.1:7554-10060 GCF_000485595.1 Priapulus caudatus | reverse complement strand
GATGATTATGATAATAATAATAACAAGAAGAGTAAAAGTTATATTACTCCTGCTAATAATAATAGCAGCATTATCATTAACGACAACAGTAACATCAATAATAAAATAATAACAACAACAACAACTAAACAACAAAAATAACAACAACAACAACAACAACAACAACCAGTAAGGGCCTATCTGATGCACTAACTTCTCTCACTTCTTTTTTTTACACTGTGTTTAGCTGTACTATAGCGGTGAATGAGTGTTTTCTTTCACTGTGTTCCACCGGGTATGTGTTTTTTTACACTGTGTTTAGCTGTACTATAGCGGTGAATGAGTGTTTTCTTTCACTGTTTTTCCAGTGGTTTGTTTGTATTATAGCGTTTCTTGTGTTTGTTCGGGTACATGCTGTCGCCACCAGGGGGCGCCACTGAACTGACCACGGTCCTTCTTTCAGGTTCAGAGACTCACTTCAAGGTTGTCGTTGTATCGCAGAAGTTTGACGATCTGCCGCTGATAAAGGTGGGCTGGGACTGTAATCAGTGGTTCTCTCTATGTCGCTGTATCTCTCCCTCCTCTCTCACTCTCTTCTTTCTCTCTCCTTGTCTCTCTCGCTCTCTCTCTTCCTCTCCCTCACCTTCTCCCTCTTTTCTCTCTCTCTCTCTCTCTCTCTCTCTCTCTCTCCTTCTCCCCCCTTTCGCTCTCTCTCTCCTTCTCCCCCCTTTCGCTCTCTCTCTCCTTCTCCCCTTCTCTCTCTCTTTCCCTTCTCTCTCACTCATTTCACTCTCTTTCTCTCTGTTAGCTCTGCCCCTTTCTCTCTCCCTCTCCCCGTTCTCTTACCCATCTCTCTCTCCCTCCCTCGCTATCTCTCCCCCTTCTTTTCTTAACTACTCAACACTATAGCATTTATCAGATTTTTTCTCCATGAAAAAAACTCTTGTCAGTACATGTATTTGTATCTGAATTACTCAATAAAGATTTAATATAAAATAATAATAATAATTCGTTCCGCGCGTATCGCATGAATAACGTTACCTGCATGTTTCGTGTGTTTCAGCGTCAATCGCTGGTGAATTGAGATCGGTGAAGGAGAGCTAGCAGCGACCGTGCACGCCTCTCTCCATTACCGTTGAGTAGCTATCCGCTCTGTAACGTCTGCATTCACCGTTGCTCCGCGCTGCCGCATGCTCTACGCCGCGACGCCGACGCGTTAAGCCTCGCCGTGGTAGCAATGCTTGATATTAGGGAGCAGCAGCGCTGCAGCGAAATGTGGCGGCGGCGACGTGGTGGATGGTCTCCGGTGATGTGATCAATTCTGGAGCGCACAATAGCGCGACGGCAGGTTAGCGGCGACGGCGCGGTGCCGGCGACGGCAGCGGTACGGCCAGCGGCCAGCGTAGCGTAGACCGGCGTCGGCGCGGGCGGCGGCAGGCCTCTTACCCCTATGATGGCGATTATCATTTGGCTCGTTGGTTGTATAGTCCCATTTACGCGCTATCCGACACTGATAAAAATGGTTCGTTAAAATTCATAGCGGGGTTGCTCGCGGCGCGGGAGGCACGGGAGGGAGTGAAGCCTGGCGTTGAATGTGAAGAGATTTTGAAGAGGAACATGCCGAGTGAGCTGGTTTCAGGTCGAGTGGGGGGGGGCGGATGCGATGCTGCCTCTATTGTTTTATAAAGGCTGGACCACGGCGTCTGTACAGGCGACGCTCACTGCTAGAGATTCCTACTGCCTCTGCCGTTCCATGCCGACGTATCATGTCTCGTAGCGCTTGGTATTCCATGTGATGCAACTTTAATCTGTTTCACAGAAAAAGCAAACGTGCCATTTACATGTACGTACGCATGTATAATCTACATATATTATCCTCTCTCTCTCCTATTATATATATCTATAATATGGATCATATCATCTGTTAATGCGTCTAGTCCATAAAGATTTCTGCATACAATATTCTGCGACCTGCTGAACCATATAGAACTAAAGGACACGTTAGTAGCTATTCGGCAGTATCGGTTATTTATTACGCTTCAACTACTTCACTAAGTTGTACACCTTATACTATACCTCCACTCCACTGCTTCTAGTTTAGCATCAGCTTCTCACCTAGAGGCATGAGAGTTTAGAAGTTTCCATGCGAGGCACTCAGTCTGTTCCAAACGAGAACATGCCACCAGTATGAATACATAACTCAATGTAGGCGCACTCGAATCTGCCTGGTAGTGACTCGTCACTCACATACACGCGCGCGGCACGCACGCACGCCACGCACGCACACACACCACACACACAAACCACATCGATACTGCTCTAGTACTATAGCCCGCCGTACAGTCGATACATTGCTCAGCCCGGTCTGCCCAGAATCGACTGCATTGTCATAACGTTTGTAGCCAATTAATGCACACACGCGGCCGCACGCGCGCACGCACGCACGCACGCATGCACACACACACACACACACACACACACACACACGAGCGCCGCCGCGCGCTGGCATACAGGTGCCTAGCTCTAG
>NW_014580103.1:1929-6615 GCF_000485595.1 Priapulus caudatus | reverse complement strand
CAACTCCAGCCGACCCGCCACCCCCGCAGCAGCGAGTGGTTGCTACAGCGAGCAGCATGGATGAGACACTGAGCCGTCGGCATGGAAACGGCAGAGGCAGAAGCATCTCTCGCAATGAGCGTCGCCTGTACAGGCGCACGTTTGCTCAGCCTTTATAAAACAATAGTGCAGCATCGAGCCCCCCACCACCCGACCTGAAACCACCCACTCGGCATTTTCCTCTTCAAATCTCTCACAATCTAACCCAGGCTTCACCTCCCCCCCCCCCGTGCCTCCGCCGCCGCAGCAACCCTCCTATGAATTTTAAAGAACCATTTTCTGTCAGTGTCGATAGCCGTAAATGGACTATAAAACCAACGAGCCAAATGGAAATCGCCATCATAGGGGCAAGAGGGTGCCGCCGCCGCTGCCGACGCCTCCACCGCTACCGTCGCCGCTACCGCTACCAGAATTGTCACCATTTTCGGACCACCACCACCACCGTCGCCGCCGCCACATTCCCTGCAGCTGCTGCTACCAATATCAGCATTGCTACCCCGGCGATGGCTTAACGCGTCGGCGTCGCTGGTAGAGCGTGCGGCAGCGCGGAGCTACGTGAATGAGACGGTACAGAGCGGATAACTACACACGGTAATGGAGAGAGCGTGCATGGTCGCTCCTCCTTCACGATCTCATTCACCAGCCGATGACGCTGAAACACACGAAACATGCCAGGTAACGTTATTCATTCGATACCGGAACGAATTATTATTATTATTATTATTATTAAATCTTTATTGCATGTAATTCAGATACAAATACATGTACTGACAAGTTTTTTTCATGGAAAAAAAATCTGATAAATGCTATAGTGTTGAGTAGTTAAGAAAAGAAGGGGGAGAGATAGCGAGGGAGGGAGAGAGAGATGGGTCAGAGAAAAGGGAGAGGGAGAGAGAAAGGGGGGGCAGAGATAACAGAGAGAAAGAGAGGGAAATGAGTGAGCGAGAAGGGAGAGGGAGAGAGAAAGGGGGCAGAGATAACAGAGAGAAAGAGAGGGAAATGAGTGAGAGAGAAGGGAGGAGAGAGAGAGAGAGGGAGGGAGAAGGAGAGAGAGAGAGGGGGGAGAAGGAGAGAGAGAGAGAGAGAGAGAGAGAGAGAGAGAGAGAGAGAGAGAGAGAGAGGAGGGAGAGATACAGTGACATAGAGAGAACCACTGATTACAGTCCCAGCCAACCTTTATCAGCGGCAGATCGTCAACCTTCTGCGATACATCGACAACCTTGAAGTGAGTCTCTGAACCTGAAAGAAGGACCGTTGTCAGTTCAGTGGCGCCCCCTGGTGGCGACAGCATGTGCCCGAACAAACACAAGAAACGCTATAATACAAACAAACCACTGAAAAAACAAAATCCTAAATCTGTTATACAAAAACAAGCTGATGAATGCAGTGCGCTGTCCACTAGTCACACTCCACTATAGTACAGCTAAACACAGTTTAAGAAAACACATACGCGGTGGAACACAGTGAAAGAAAACACTCATTCACTGCTATAGTACAGCTAAACACAGTGTAAAAAACACATACCCAGTAGAACACGGTGAAAGAAAACACTAATTCAACGCTATATACAGCTAAACACAGTGTAAAAAAACACATACCCAGTGGAACACAGTGCATGTGACTTTCGTTGATGACGTCCAAGTATGCTGGCTGGAACAGAAGAAACCGCGTATCTTGTTAGAGCGCATACACTCGCACAACAATGTGTTACAGCCGTCACGATGACGATGATGATGGCAATAATTATGATCCCAACGATAAGGGCGACGATGATGATGGCAATAATTATGATCCCAACGATAAGGGCGACGATGATGATGGCAATAATGATGATAAAATAATGGCGACGACGACGATGGCACGGAAAACGATGAGAATAAAGAAGACCTTGACAATGATGGCGATAATGACGACGACAACAAAACTAACGACAAGGACGATAAATAACATTGACGACGATGATGACAGCAAGAGTAGCAATGCTAGACGCATATGAAATCTATGGTGACATTGCCACAAAGCGAATTAAACAGTTGCATAGGAGGAAAAAAACGCATCCGGACAATAGTGAATATCGCCGATAAACAGAAAGCTGACGCCATGCCGCCACCAGCAACAAACACTGTGGCAGCGAAGGCAACAACAACAGACAATGTAAGATAATTGTGTATTCATTCGACGAGATATACAGAGATAGCGCAGCGCCCTGCCCCCAACCCCGTGAAGCCAAACTCGTTGGCCAAATAGATACCATCTTCTCCACATCTCCCCTTCACTCGCTCGCGCCATTCCTCTGACCCTACCCGTACCACCAGCGCAAAACGTCTTCTTCATCGTTACGGGGACGGATAGGAGCGCGGTTCGAACAGACGATCGCGATCAATTCTACAAATGGACTCGCGGGAATCAATTTCCTTGCTGGCCGTCGAAAGTCCGGCACGAGCTCCACCGCACGACCACCCGACGCGCGCGCTCGCGTAAACTAATGTGGCGGGAAGGATGAGGAGTGCGCAGCATCCCTGTACGGATGCCACATCGTAGCGAGGGGATAGTACAGGGGGCAGCTGCTGGTTTGAGAACTGCAGATGCCCAGCTTGCTCACTCTCGAGTGCTTGCTTCGTTCATGAGATAGCTACTGCTGGAGACGCGATTCATACTCGGTCAGTCACAGACAGCAGGTGTTTACAGTAATGGTAGGAATCGCTCTCCCCATTTCTCTCACGCACCCTGCCTGTCTGTCTGTCTGGCTAGCTGGCTTGCTGTCTGGCTGGCTGTCCGTCCGTCCGTCCGTTCGTCCGTCCGTTCGTCCGTTCATCCGTCCGTCGCTCACTCCCCCTCTCCCTCTCTTTTCTTTTTTCTCTCTTCTCTCCTCTGGTCGACAGACAGGTGCATTATTCACGCTATCAGGTGGGAAAACGTGGCAGACTCTCGAGTGCCGATTCATTATACTCCCTCGCCGCTCGTCGTTTGATTTTACATTAATTAGTCCGAAAGCTCTATTCCGATTGCGATTCTCACGCCACTGAAGCTCGACTCCCCCCATCACCCGTATTCAATTCATCGCCATGGTTCGAGTGCCCCCTATGCAGGGAAAAAATGACTTTTTTTTCGCGGGAGCTCTTTTTCAAAAGTCTGTGGAACAAATAGCTCTCGCCAAAAATTTTACGGGAGCTATTTTGAGCCTCACGGGAGGGACTTCGGAGGTTTGAAGAGCGAATCGCTCATCGCTCCCGTGTATTTTTTACCCTGCTTCTAGGTCTGTATAACAAACCATTTAGCAGGGCTGGTCAGCTTATTCGGCTGATGCAGGTTATATATAGTTGTTAGCTAGAAGTGAGAGAAGTTAGTGCATCAGATAGGCCCTTACTGGTTGTTGTTGTTGTTGTTGTTGTTATTTTTGTTGTTTTGTTGTTGTTGTTGTTGTTGTTGTTATTATTTTATTATTGATGTTACTGTTGTCGTTAATGATAATGCTGCTATTATTATTAGCAGGAGTAATATAACTTTTACTCTTCTTGTTATTATTATTATCATAATCATCAACATTACTACTACTTATTTTAATTGTTTGTATTGCTGTTGTCTCGCGCTTGCTGGTGTCATGGAAGACGTCTCTGAGGGGAAGTCAACATGAGAGCCTGCGGGTAGTGACGGATGCTGCATGCCTGCTGCACATAACCACGATAACATCACTCGCCGCGTCGCCATGGCGATGTTACGTGCACACAATCGTGGCTGATAATATCCGCCCGCCTGCCTCCTAGTGCGGCAGATACGTGAAATAATTGTGCATTTTGTGGTAAAAGCACCAAATTTGGTACAGACATTGCTTAATATATAATTAATAAATTTAGATATTATGCCAAGCTCATTTTTTTTTTCTGGGGCCCACAAATAGCAAAATCCCCGAAAAACGTGGTTTATGATGGTATATTACCTTGTTGATGTGCTGTAATGTTGGATTTAATCATACAATTGACCATTTGATTAGTTATGGTGAATTTAATTGGATTCAGCGTGTATGTTGGATTATTGTTGCTTAGCAATATCCTACATAATTTTTGATACTTCAATTCTGTTCCTCACATGTGAAAACCTAGGTGTAGACACCAAATTCATCGCCCCAGCTTGATTCTATCAAAAGTTATTGCTGATTTCCCATTTGGCCGATTAGGCACGGCGGCCATCTTGGATTTACGCAAATAAGTGAATTTTATCAACTCGTTTGTGGTTGGAATGGATTCAGCATGTATGAAAACATGGAAAATGACACTTTATTCATGTTTGCACGACATTTTGTCACAAAGATATGTCATTTTTAAGATATTCCGGAATCGGATGGCGGCCATCTTATTAAAAACAAACGCAACAACTCTTCCGTAGTGTTTACGTGCGCGTGTGCGTGTGCGTGCGTGAGTGCGTGCGCGTAAGTGTTTATACATACACATTCCTTTTTCGGGGAGATATATGAAAATTACAAATAATAATACTACTATGCGTTTTATTAGATCAGTCTTCAAACATATAATTCTTCACAAATGCTATTAAATTTACACGATTGTATAACGGTCACACATTAGGTAGAGTAATACTCATTAGAAATACAAAAATATCACCATCAGGTTATATAACGTAAGATGTGTCACG
>NW_014580103.1:0-1919 GCF_000485595.1 Priapulus caudatus | reverse complement strand
TGTCATCCGATTTCGGAATATCTTAAAAATGACATATTTTTACGACAAAATGTCGTGCAAACATGAATAAAGTGTCATTTTTTATGTTTTCATACATGCTGAATCCATTCCAACCACAAACGAGTTGATAAAATGCACCTATTTGCGTAAATCCAAGATGGCCGCCATCCGATTCCGGAATATCTTAAAAATGACATATCTTTGTGACAAAATGTCGTGCAAACATGAATAAAGTGTCATTTTCTATGTTTTCATACATGCTGAATCCATTCCAACCACAAACGAGGTGATAAAATGCACCTATTTGCGTAAATCCAAGATGGCCGCCGTGCCTAATCGGCCAAATGGGAAATCGGCAATAACTTTTGATAGAATCAAGCTGGGGCGATGAATTTGGTGTCTACACCTAGGTTTTCACATGTGAGGAACACAATTGAAGTATCAAAAATTATGTAGGATATTGCTAAGCAACAATAATTCAACATACACGCTGAATCCAATTAAATTGATAAAATGCACCAAAACTAATGAAATGGTCAATTGTATGATTAAATCCAACATTACAACACATCAACAAGGTAATATACCATCATAGACCACGTTTTTCGATTAAAAACAAACGCAACAACTCTTCCGTAGTGTTTACGTGCGTGTGTGCGTGTGCGTGCGTGAGTGCGTGCGCGTAAGTGTTTATACATACACATTCCCTTTTCGGGGAGATATATGACAAATTACAAATAATAATACTACTATGCGTTTTATTAGATCAGTCTTCAAACATATAATTCTTCACAAATGCTATTAAATTTACACGATTATATAATGGTCACACATTAGGTAGAGTAATACTCTTATTAGAAATTATTATTAGAAATACAAAAATATCACCATCAGGTTGTATAACGTAAGATGTGTCACGGCTTTCACAAGCAATTCCTAGTTCAGCTTCCAATCTGGAAAGAAGCTGTAACAGTTGCATTCGTTGGGATTCCACACTGCCTCAGTTCACATGTGTACTGTGCGCTCACGTTTTCACAGAGCCAAGCTGCTATTACATGTGAGTCTGACAGTTCGAGATATACTTTCTGCTTACATCTGTACGACATCTCTCTAGAATTATTATACATTGTCGTGTGTTGTTATAGAGTGTCTTCAGAGCGTAAGCTTCACTCACTTCAAATGTTACATTTGAATGATTTTTTCTTTCGTGTGAGTTCTCATGTGTGTCTTCACATGACCTGACTGCGAGAAGGTAGCATCACACAGTTCGCACTTATACGGTTTCTCTCCCGTGTGAATTCTCATGTGTGTCTTCACATCATCTGATCGTGCGAAGGTAGCATCACATAGATCGCACTTATACGGTTTCTCTCCCGCGCGGGCCTTCGATTTACAACAGCTATTCGTGATTACTCTTTTTCTCTTTGCTAATTCTGTAGCCGCGACGCCTGATAATAGGACGTATAATTTTCACGCATGTGACGTGGCCGTCTTTCGAAGCAAAACACGTCTGGGCGATCGCCCAGCTTGAGCGCCAGGAAGCGGGAGAAATCCTCACGACTTTCTGTGACCGTCACGGGGCAGCCTTTCCCTAGAAGCACACAATGGAACTACGTGACAATTTCATGTTCAGGGAAAAAACCGATATCACTGGTGCCGGAATTCTGTGTGATTGTGCTTTCTCTCGTATGAGTGTTGCTGAAGATACACATAAAGAACGCCACACGGGGGAGAGAAAACCAATATAAAGTTGCGATCTATGTTGATGCTGACGCTTTCACAACTTCGAGTGATGTAGAAGACACACATGAAGAACTCACACGGGATGAGAGAAAACCGATATAGTGCCGGACCTGTGTGGAAGCCGCATGTTCCTGTCTGGGTAATGCTGAAAAGACACTTGAGAAACTCACAGCGGT
>NW_014580102.1:19247-20826 GCF_000485595.1 Priapulus caudatus | reverse complement strand
TATCGAGTTTTCAAAATATATTGCAATATACCGATATACCGGTATATCGTTACACCCCTAGTACACAGGCCCTTGGAGGCTCAAGTTTCGAAAAAGTATAAGTCTATATTAAGAGCGAAGCGGTTACACTACACCTTGAGCCTTACACGCACAACCTTACACTACCTTCCGCTTCGCTCTTAATATAGACTTATACTTTTTCGAAACTTGAGCCTCCAAGGGCCTGTGGTCTGTAATTGTAAAATCAGTAGGGGCCTAAATATTAGTCTTAGAGACAGAGAACTAATTAAATTGTTGTTGTCGTTGTTGACGATATGACTGCACTGCACAGCTATCAATTGCATTAACCTTGACTTATTATTCGACAGAGTTCCTTGGAGTTGTCCAGTTTCGGGCGAGCGTCCAAACTCTACGGGACAACAAAACTAAATTTGCGCAAAGGGTGAGGCCATTTGCATTGTCGTGCGCGCCATCTAACGAGCGCTTAAATAATAATTCGCGCGAACCAGACCGATCTGAGATTACCCCAATCTCAATTTACCCGACTATGGGCAACCGGGTTAAGATGTAATTTGCGCGAACAATTCCAGACCGGTCTGAGATTACCCCAGTCTGAATTTACCCGCATACTGCCAGACTAATCTCAGACCAGCGCATATAAATCAACAGTTGCTCAGACTGTGGCCGCGGACGTCTCATTATCCCGCGCTACTGCGCATGCGTCACGCATGCGCACGAGGTGCTGGGTGTAATTTCAGAAGTAAATCATATCGCAGACCGTGACAACGGCATAGCTCGAGCAGAGGCATATATTGTAGATTCTAAACTTTGCTAACAGGTCTCCTATTTCGATGACCAGAGTGCCAACAAATGTGCTTATCATACTTCTATCATTTCTTAATTTATTTAGCCGCACAATTTATTTGTGTGTGTGTGTGTGTTATCTACGGCGCAGAGGCGCCGGAAGTGGGGGGAGAGGGGCAGGGGGGCGGCCGCCCAATCCAAAAAGTGGGGGGGGGGGCAAAACCAAAAAGCCCCCACTCCAAAAAAAAGAAGAGTGGGAAAGAAAAAAGAAAATGTATGAGCTAAGACTTGTTAATTCTAACGTTTAAAAAACTAATTTATACATCCATTTTAAGTTTTCGCTGCGCGCTTTGCGTGATTGACGCTCACGTCGCACACACGAGCTCATGCACACACGCCGCACATACGCGCTCATGCACACACGTCGTACATACGCGCTCACGCACCCACGTCGAACACACGCGCTCACGCACACACGCCGCACACACGCGCTCACGCACACACGTCACACACATGCGCTCACGCACACACGCGCTCACGAACACACGTCGCACACGCACACACGTCGCATACACGCGCTCATGCACACACATCACACACACGCGCTCAGCACACACATCGCACACACGTCGCACACGCATACACGCGCTCAGCACACATGCGCTCACGCACACACGCGCTCACGCACACACGTCGCACACGCACACACGTCGCATACACGCGCTCACGCACACACATCACACACACGCGCTCAGCACACACATCGCACACACGT
>NW_014580102.1:12204-18624 GCF_000485595.1 Priapulus caudatus | reverse complement strand
GGTAGCATAATAATCTGTGATCACATATATCGCACACATATGGCTTTTCTCCCGTGTGAGTGCGCATGTGGTCCTTGAGGTTACCAAGGGTAGCATATCTGTGATCACATATATCGCACACATATGGCTTTTCTCCCGTGTGAGTGCGCATGTGGTCCTTGAGGTTACCGAGGGTAGTATTTCTGTGATCACATATATCGCACACATATGGCTTTTCTCCCGTGTGAGTGCGCATGTGGTCCTTGAGGTTACCAAGGGTAGTATTTCTGTGTTCACATTTATCGCACGCATACGGCTTTTCTCCCGTGTGAGTGCGCATGTGTAGCTTGAGTCTACCAGGCGTCCTACACCTGTACGCACACGTGTCGCACGCATACGGCTTTTCTCCAGTGTGTATACGCATGTGTCTCTTGAGATCACGGCAGTTCCTAAACTTGTATTCACAAGTGTCGCACGCAAATGGCTTCTCTCCGGTGTGAGTGCGTATGTGTACCTTGAGATTACCGAGGGTAGTATATCTGTGATCACATATATTGCACACAAACGGCTTTTCTCCTGTGTGAGTGCGCATGTGTTTCTCGAGCTCAGTGGAAAGCCTACACATGTATTCACAAGTGTCACATGCAAATGGCTTCTCTCCCGTGTGATTGTGCATGTGCACCTTGAGACTACCGAGGGTCGTGTATCTGTGTTCACATATATCGCACGCATACGGCTTTTCTCCCGTGTGAGTGCGCATGTGTAGCTTAAGTCTACCAGGCGTCATACACATGTACGCACACGTGTCGCACGCATGCGGCTTTTCTCCAGTGTGTATACGCATGTGTCTCTTGAGATCACTGCGGTTCCTAAACTTGTATTCACAAGTGTTACACGCAAATGGCTTCTCTCCCGTGTGAGTGAACATGTGATTCTTAAAACGATCTAGCTTGGAGCTGGCGTATCCACACACATCACACAGGTGGCACTTCTCTCCTCCCGGGCGTGGCATATCTGAACGAGAAGGCTCCATCAGACAGATCGCTTTGTGGGATTTCGAGCCTCTTGCGTACGCTCTCCTGCTGGGAAAAAGATGTCGAAATAAATATCATCATTGACGCACTGCAACACTGCATGTCACTGCCCCGGACGTAACAAGGTATATGCTACAAAGATGGGGCCATGGCTACAAACGCACCAGTGGTTCAGTTATGCTGAAGATGGATCAACACTGCAGATCGCAGTAGAAAATGCCTCAAAATTGCAACTAGCTAAAGAGAGAATTCCAATATGGAATGACAGAGACAAAGACATGCGTCTAAACAAAGGAATGGCTCCGACCTGGAAGATAAAAATAGAATTTGTGACGTTTCGTTTTCATTTTGCATACTCCCCCGCCGCATATGCTATACTGGTAGGAAAGTGTACTAACTATCATAGGGCGTGAACGATTTCTATAAATTCTAGCTATTATAAACACATGTCTTAGCCATAATGACATTGGGATTATGTATGGGGAGTACGCAACGTAGTGCAGAGAGTCAGCATTCGCGCCAACGTTAGGCTTTTCTTTTGCAGTGAGGAGTTGTTTACCGTAGATAGGAGAGTTATTAGTGGTGCAATAAAATTTATTATACATTATTCTTATTTTTACTAATTTGTTGGAACTGCCAGTGGGACTGGCCACCGCTGGGATCAGAGGACGACAGCAAAATTCTTTCCTGGAATTGAGGAAAAGCTGCAATCGGGAATGACACACAATGAGCGTGCTGGCACGCAAAATTTATATAAACGTTGCGTGAATTTCATTACGATTTTCTATGTATATACTGTAATATCAGGAGTGTATAATATCGATATAATATATCTCTCTATATAAGGCCCACACGCGCTCAGCACACATGCGCTCACGCACACACGCGCTCACGCACACACGTCGCGCACACGCGTTCACGCGCTCACGCACACACGTCGCACACACGCGCTCACGCACACACGTCGCGCACACGCGCTCACGCACACACGATAAAAAAAAATCGTGAGCCCCTTAGGTCTTTGCCCCCCCCCCAATCCAAAACTGCTTCCGGCGCGCCTGTAATATTTATATAGAACGCGTCTTTGTATATATAGAAGCAAAAGTTTTAATAACAGAAATAATGAGAAACCCATATTCACATATTTCCCGTCCCGGAGCATAGGTCCTACTTTTTTCCGCACGTTCCGGAGGCCCCCTCTCGCAAACATGTCCAGTTCCGGAGCATCATGCTTTCCAGCAAACCCTAGTTCCGGAGACCCGCATTTTGATGTGCTGAGTTAATACCGGAGAACCCCCTATTCCATCTCTCAAGTGGCACATACCTACCCTATTTTGTAGGGAGTGCTCCCCCCTGGGGGTCCTACTCTCACCTTCCCGCGACCGGAAAGGTTACTGCATAGACATGCAGAATCGAGACTGGCGTGAAGTTCTCTGCGCAGCACTATCCATCACATGCGAGTGCGCAGCGGTCCGGCACGTCGAGGACGTGGATCCAGTCTATCTCAGCGATTTTCCGCTGATACTGATAGACAATAGGATTGTAATCGGATATCCTTTCGCAGTTCATCACGAGGTTGTTAGAGATTTTGCGCGCGCACACACACATGCACACACGTGCGCGCACACACACACATGCACACACGTGCGCGCGCACTCACACGTGCAGCCCCCCCCCACCACCACATGTGCTCACATAAAACACACAATCTATAAGTACATACCAACATGTGACGTTTGTATTTATGACAATAGATGTACTGAAAGAAATTACAATTTCGAAAAAATTTCCCCCAAAAAAACATTACATAACCCATTACATAACCTATACATGCAACATGCAACGTGACGTATCACGCCACAGGCATTCTTGTAATGATATCTGAATATATTATAGGCTCTCTAATCTCACCGACAGTGGATTGGCCAGCCGCTATCCAGATAGTATACAGAGATCAGTAATGTCATTTATATACTTCACAATACTCTACTATAAGCTATGAAGGAAGGCAGCGCGATATCGCGGCAGGCAGCAGGATTGTTTTAGACGATGTGATACTGTCATGCTATACGATTTGATGTAAGTCCTAGTTTCTGTATTCGCCCTGCATAGATGCGTGTATCACTCGCTCGGTTTTGAGTGAGTGCGCCGGTGTCTAGTCAGTGAACTGCGGGCAGCAAACTTGCATCCACACTTGTCGCACGCATACGGCCTCTCTCCCGTGTGAGTGCGCATGTGTGGCTTAAGCATACCGAACGTAGAACACTTATATTCACATCTCTCACACGCAAATGGTTTCTCTCCTGTGTGAGTGCGCATGTGTACTTTGAGAATGCGAAGGGTAGCATATCTGTGATCACATATATCGCACACATATGGCTTTTCTCCCGTGTGAGTGCGCATGTGGTCCTTGAGGTTACCAAGGGTAGTATTTCTGTGTTCACATATATCGCACGCATACGGCTTTTCTCCCGTATGAGTGCGCATGTGTAGCTTGAGTCTACCAGGCGTCCTACACCTGTACGCACACGTGTCGCACGCATACGGCTTTTCTCCAGTGTGTATACGCATGTGTCTCTTGAGATCACGGCAGTTCCTAAACTTGTATTCACAAGTGTCGCACGCAAATGGCTTCTCTCCGGTGTGAGTGCGTATGTGTACCTTGAGATTACCGAGGGTAGTATATCTGTGATCACATATATTGCACACAAACGGCTTTTCTCCTGTGTGAGTGCGCATGTGTTTCTCGAGCTCAGTGGAAAGCCTACACATGTATTCACAAGTGTCACATGCAAATGGCTTCTCTCCCGTGTGATTGTGCATGTGCACCTTGAGACTACCGAGGGTCGTATATCTGTGTTCACATATATCGCACACATACGGCTTTTCTCCCGTGTGAGTGCGCATGTGTAGCTTAAGTCTACCAGGCGTCATACACATGTACGCACACGTGTCGCACGCATGCGGCTTTTCTCCAGTGTGTATACGCATGTGTCTCTTGAGATCACTGCGGTTCCTAAACTTGTATTCACAAGTGTCACACGCAAATGGCTTCTCTCCCGTGTGAGTGAACATGTGATTCTTAAAACGATCTAGCTTGGAGCTGGCGTATCCACACACATCACACAGGTGGCACTTCTCTCCTCCCGGGCGTGGCATATCTGAACGAGAAGGCTCCATCAGACAGATCGCTTTGTGGGATTTCGAGCCTCTTGCGTACGCTCTCCTGCTGGGAAAAAGATGTCGAAATAAATATCATCATTGACGCACTGCAACACTGCATGTCACTGCCCCGGACGTAACAAGGTATATGCTACAAAGATGGGGCCATGGCTACAAACGCACCAGTGGTTCAGTTATGCTGAAGATGGATCAACACTGCAGATCGCAGTAGAAAATGCCTCAAAATTGCAACTAGCTAAAGAGAGAATTCCAATATGGAATGACAGAGACAAAGACATGCGTCTAAACAAAGGAATGGCTCCGACCTGGAAGATAAAAATAGAATTTGTGACGTTTCGTTTTCATTTTGCATACTCCCCCGCCGCATATGCTATACTGGTAGGAAAGTGTACTAACTATCATAGGGCGTGAACGATTTCTATAAATTCTAGCTATTATAAACACATGTCTTAGCCATAATGACATTGGGATTATGTATGGGGAGTACGCAACGTAGTGCAGAGAGTCAGCATTCGCGCCAACGTTAGGCTTTTCTTTTGCAGTGAGGAGTTGTTTACCGTAGATAGGAGAGTTATTAGTGGTGCAATAAAATTTATTATACATTATTCTTATTTTTACTAATTTGTTGGAACTGCCAGTGGGACTGGCCACCGCTGGGATCAGAGGACGACAGCAAAATTCTTTCCTGGAATTGAGGAAAAGCTGCAATCGGGAATGACACACAATGAGCGTGCTGGCACGCAAAATTTATATAAACGTTGTGTGAATTTCATTACGATTTTCTATGTATATACTGTAATATCAGGAGTGTATAATATCGATATAATATATCTCTCTATATAATATATAAATTATATATATATATATTTATATAATATTATATAGATCTCTATATTATTATTATACACTCCTGGTAATATGATATGCACTGAACCAAAAATAGACATTAACAGCTCATAGATTGCAAGTAAATTTTGGACAAGTAAAATCTAAACAAGTGCCGCAGTGCGACAGGGCTCATCTGGTGTCTGGTGTTCTGCTGATAAATTCATTTGTGCATAGCAAGACGTCTTATACACAAGTCTTCTTTATTCTTGTTTGACTTTCGTAGCCAATGGGGTTAGCCGCTAAAAACAGTTGCCGTTGGAGGGCAGCACATCTGCAGAGGTGAAGATTATAATAGATAGTGCACGGTGATATTAGTGGTGCATATGTGGGTGTTTATTCTTTTGTGTGTGCTCATTGTTAAGGTGTGCTTCATGAATTCCAACTTTAGGCGAGCTATTGTCTCCAGTAATGCCTAGTGTCTGTAGTAAATGGCTGCGTTTTAGAAATAAAGATATACATAATTTGTATTGCAACTTGAGTCTTTGTAGCTTTACTAATCTCAATAAACATATTACATAACTCCTGAGCACACACAAGAATAAACACCCACTTCACAAATGCACCACTAATATCACCGTGAATCTCAATAAACATATTACATAACTCCTGGCTAACGCTCCATTAGGAGTGTTTCCAACTTTGATATCATTAATGATTATGATTAATGATTGATAATCCTAACCCTAACCCTAACCTAAATGACATTCACCACAAACTAATATATGACCATGACCATATATATATATATATATATAATATATTATAATATATATATTATGACCATTAATGACATTAAGTTGGGAACACTCCTAATAGAGTATCACCCTAACTCCTGTGCACACACAAAAGAATAAACACCCACTTCACATATGCACCACTAATATCACCGTGAATCTCAATAAACATATTACATAACTCCTGAGCACACACAAAAGTAAACACCCACTTCACATATGCACCACTAATATCACCGTGAATCTCAATAAACATTACATAACTCCTCAGACACACAAAAGAATAAACCCAACTTCACATATGCACCACTACTATCACCGTGAATCTCAATAAACATATTACATAACTCCTGAGCACACACAAAAGAATAAACACCCACTTCACATATGCACCACTAATATCACCGTGAATCTCAATAAACATATAACATAACTCTCAGCACACACAAAAGAATAAACACCACTTCACATATGCACCACTAATATCACCGTGAATCTCAATAAACATATTACATAACTCCTGAGCACACACAAAAGAATAAACACCCACATATGCACCACTAATATCACCGTGCACTATCTATTATAATCTTAACCTCTGC
>NW_014580102.1:0-9043 GCF_000485595.1 Priapulus caudatus | reverse complement strand
TAGAGTTGATGACGTGTTACATTTTCTACGTAAAAAAACAAGAACACTTTAAAAACGATGATCGGATGTAGCCCAAGAGGCCTTGTTATTTATGTTAGTGATAGCTATGGTGGTAGCGCCAGTGACCGTCAAATTATTGAGAGGCCTGAGCTGTGTAGTAGTGGTATGTTTGACAGGGGTGACAGCATCATGTCAGATAGAGGAATTATGGTTCAGGATCTGTTTGCTAGTAAAGACGTGCATGTAAACACGCTGTCAATGCTTAAAGGAAAATCCCAACTTAATGCAGAGACAGTTGTTAGGGATAGACGTATCGCATCTAAGAGGATTCATGTAGAGAGGTCATTGGTCTAAGCAAGACATTTAAAATATTAAAAAGAGACCTGCCCCATCAGAAGATTTCTCTCGGTGGAAGAATTGTTAAGTGTGCTTCATGAATTCAACTTTAGGCGAGCTATTGTCTCCAGTAATGCCTAGTGTCTGTAGTAAATGCTGCGTTTTAGAAATAAAGATATACATAATTTGTATTGCAACTTGAGTCTTTGTAGCTTTACTAATCTCAATAAACATATTACATAACTCCTGAGCACACACAAAAGAATAAACACCCACTTCACAAATGCACCACTAATATCACCGTGAATCTCAATAAACATATTACATAACTCCTGGCTAACGCTCCATTAGGAGTGTTTCCAACTTTGATATCATTAATGATTAATGATTAATGATTGATAATCCTAACCCTAACCCTAACCTAAATGACATTACACCACAAACTAATATATGACCATGACCATATATATTATATATATATATATATATATATATTATTATGACCATTAATGACATTAAAGTTGGGAACACTCCTAATAGAGTATCACCCTAACTCCTGTGCACACACAAAAGAATAAACACCCACTCACATATGCACCACTAATATCACCGTGAATCTCAATAAACATATTACATAACTCCTGAGCACACACAAAAGAATAAACACCCACTTCACATATGCACCACTAATATCACCGTGAATCTCAATAAACATTACATAACTCCTCAGCACACACAAAAGAATAAACACCCACTTCACATATGCACCACTACTATCACCGTGAATCTCAATAAACATATTACATAACTCCTGAGCACACACAAAAGAATAAACACCCACTTCACATATGCACCACTAATATCACCGTGAATCTCAATAAACATATTACATATCCTCAGCACACACAAAAGAATAAACACCCACTTCACATATGCACCACTAATATCACCGTGAATCTCAATAAACATATTACATACACTCCCTGCATTAACAATTCTTCCACCGAGAGAAATCTTCTGATGGGGCAGGTCTCTTTTTAATATTTTAAATGTTACATTAGAGAGGGTCATTGGTCTAAGCAAGGTTGTTAGGGATAGACGTATCGCATCTAAGAGGATTCATGTGTCTCTGCATTAAGTTGGGATTTTCCTTTAAGCATTGACAGCGTGTTTACATGCACGTCTTTACTAGCAAACAGATCCTGAACCATAATTCCTCTATCTGACATGATGCTGTCACCCCTGTCAAACATACCACTACTACACAGCTCAGGCCTCTCAATAATTTGACGGTCACTGGCGATACCACCATAGCTATCACTGACATAAATAACAAGGCCTCTTGGGCTACAGCCGATCATCGTTTTTAAAGTGTTCTTGTTTTTTTACGTAGAAAATGTAACACGTCATCAACTCTACTTGGTTTGTGAATAGGAGTCTCGGTTGCATCTAAAATAACTCTTGTGTTTGGGAACAGTTTGTTGAAATTTGTTCGCATATACGCGTCAATAGTTTCCCGATCTGGCCACATGTTGATTTCGCTCAGCTGGAATTTTTTTTTTTATCCAAGTATTAATTATATCTGACACTGTTGACAGAGACACCTTAAACCTTATCGAAAGATACGCATCATCAAAACACTGCCTGAGTTTCATAAGTGTCATGAAGCACTGGTCTTCTGGAGAAATCAGATGACATTTGAAGCTCAAATGGTGAATGGCAGGTCCAAGTACACTGATGAATAATTTAAAATGTATGTAGCTATCAAAACCAGTGAAATATTGTACAGCAGAATTGTCATGTTCATAAAGTTGAATGCTTTCTCGAGCATTTGAGACACTTAGAAGTGAGCACTGAGATGCCGAATCAGTCGTCTGCAAGTCCTGAGATGTCTCGACCTTCGGTGAATCCTCTTCAGGAGGGGAGTAATCAAGCTCTACTTCCTCAGCAGCCGCTGGCACATGAAGCTATTCTGTTTCTGTAGAGTTAGCAGTGAGACGGCGCCATTTAGCCCGGTCTTCACGAGGAGATGAAGAAAGCTGACGATCGTTGAAGGGGAAAATAGAAGGAATAGCGTCAACCTTGAGTCTCTTTCTTTCGTCTAAAAATAAGACATATTTAAGAAAACGTTAATAAAAATATATTATTAAAAAAATGGGAAAGGTATGACCTAAGATATGACCACCATGTTAAATTTTCCTGAATTGAAATATATAGGCATATCTCTCAATATTGCTCATAGCGTGGTGGCAACGAAGGGCTATAGCACACGAGAGCTAATCTCAATATAACAATAATAAAACATGTAGAATGAATGCCGGTGATTATGGCCAAATACCTGGTACCAGGTACTGGTACCTCGTACTAGACACCTGGCCTCGATTATTTACCAATTACCAGCTGAGCGTTGCCACTGGCATTGTCCTATTATAATTATACTGCTCTGTAGCGATAAATGCTGTCAATGATAACAGTTGTTTTTATATCTAAACTGCATGGAATACGCAAGAAAACTACTGCAAACCTCAAAATGAGCTAATAACTAATGTTTATAAGCTATTTTCGATATTACACTTACTTAAAAGTGTGCTAATATAGTCGTTCTCTCTGAAGTGATCGCTGCAGACTTTAGAATGCATCATCGGTTTCCACAATTTTTTCGTGGTTTCCTCAACTCTCCTCACAGCAACCCTCCATTTGTAGTTCAGATTCGGGTTTGCTGGAAACTTATGACCAGCTTTAGCCGACTTACAACCAGGAACACAACAGTACGAACTTCTACGAAGGCATTTTAACTTGGTCATATGGCTATAAGTATGACGATAGGATCGGCTATGCGTGATTTCTGTATCTTTCAAAGTGACCGGTTCGTTGCGCAATCGTTGTAACATCTCTGCTCACGCTGCGCCACCTGCTGACAAAGCTAGCGGCTAACCCCATTGGAACAAATATATCAGCTACACTTTCGCACCCACCTAATCTCTATGCATTGCAGACACATGTGCATTGCAGGTTGGCAGGCAACAATTATGATTAGAAGCGTGCCAGCCATGAGCTGCCCTGTGTTTTTGCCTACCCACATGAGCATTCACTGATTCAGCCTTCAGGGTGCTATAGACAGACTGCTTTATAAAATAACATGACGACTTAAGGAGCGTAAACCTTGTTCAACAAACATATTGCCTTTGCAATTAAAACTGGCAACTGTAGCCCACATTCACACAGGTATGGGCTCTAATAATAGACCGAAAAGCAGTTTCAGTCCTTTGTTTAATAACAGTCAACAAATCAAGTTTTAACCCTCCTCTGAGGGTCAAAAGGTTATCCGACACTTACACTTCGCATGTCAGCGGAAAGTACATTTCATGGTCCTTTCAATAAAGCCATAAAAATGGTAAGTCACCGCTGAAACAAAAAAGTTTTTCAATCGCTCCGTCAGACCATGTCCTCAAGAAATGTCTAAAATCTGCCCTGTGCCCCATTGAGCCTTTAACCTGTGACCTCCAATTTCGGCACAGTGATGGTGTTTCCTACCATGATGCTATACACCGACTATCACGAGCCTAGGTCGAGCCGTTTTAGATTTGTGGCGCGCAATTCTGCATTTCCTCCCTATACCTTAAAGTTAAAGAGGAATGTTCCCCCTTCTTTTACACCTCTTGACCTTTTGACCTTTGACCCCCAGCTTCGACATCCCAACTCGTTTTTCGATTACCCCCACGCTCCCGAATATCGTGACCGTACGTCGAGCGGTTAAGATTTGTGCCCAACTTTTGACGCACGCACGGACGGACGGACGGACGGACGGACGATCATGCGATTCTACAAGCTGCATCAGACTACGTCAGATGAGCTAAAAACGATAGTGGTATCGTCTTAGAAAACAAAAGCAATATTAACATGGAAATGACAAAACATTGGAAAGAGGAAAATGAAGATACAGAAGCATGTCTGGCTGACAAAAATTTACAAAACAGGGAAGTATACCTCCAAATGGATAAAGCGGCGGATTCACAAATAGATAGCGTAACCATAGAAGACGTTATAGGTAGGATAAAGGTGGCAAAGCTGGAAAAGTCATGCGGGTGGGATGATATCCCAAATTAATTCATAAAACATGGTGGGACAACATTAGTGGAAAGGTTAAAAGACCTATTCAACAAGATTTTAGAGAGCGAAGTATTCCCGGAAAGCTGGAAAAGGAGCAGAGTCACGCTAGTCTTCAAAGGAAAAAACCTGGATAAAAAACTTTTAAAAAACTACAGACCAATAGCACTAACTAGTAATGTGGGTAAAATATTCGCAGGAATCCTTAGGACTCGTATAGAAAACTTGCTGGAAGACTCCGGATTTCTAGGGGAACTCCAAAATGGCTTTAGAAGGGACGGACGCGCAAGTGACAACATTTATATTCTGACCCAAAGCATACAGAGGGCAAAATACAAGAAATCAACCCTGTATGTGGCTTTCCTAGACTTTAAAAAAGCATACGACTGGATAGATAGAAGGAAACTACTACGTGAACTCAGAAGAGTTGGGTTAGGGGACAAATTTAGCCGGCTAATAGAGCGGCCATGTACGAGGGAAATGAGTTCTAAGGCTAGCCTAGGCCCATATGAATCAGGTTGGTGTTAAATCCACGAAAGAGGTCAAACAAGGATGCTAATTACACACCGTTCTCTTTGCATCTATATAAGAGAGCTATCTCATAGACTAGAAAGGAAAAATAAAGAACTAGGTGTAGGAAGGGAAAGAACCACAGGGATGCTGTATGCTGATGATGTGGTCTTCATAGCAGATAATAAAAGGGAACTGCAGGAATTACTTAGATGTGGCGCAGGCTTTGCAGAAGACTACAAACATGATTATACGGCGAAGACAAGTCTCAAGTCATGAATTTTAATAATAATAGGTGGAATATAAAGATGCAAATTATTGAAACTTAGGGAGGCTAAGTCTAGAAACGTTAACGAATACACATACTAGGAATTAAATAAACAATAACATAGTGTCGAACTACATGAAGGCGAAGTGCGAGTAAAGGCAAGAATATCCGAGATAATAGCAACGAAGGCATACGTATAGCTGCACAGCATTTTACTGGGTAGGGAGAAACTGTGGAAGACAGTAGTTCGTACCTGCCCAAACCTATGAAAAACATAATCATATATAAGGATAAGAACAAGTGCCGCAGCGAGCCGACAGGCTCATTCTGGGTGTCTGGTGTTCTGCTGATAAATTCATTTTGTGCATAGCAAGACGTCCTATACATACGTTCATTTCTAACCCAAAATACAACACTGTCAAACTAGTGCTAATAAAATTCCGATAGATGGCGAGCCGCTATCAAAGGCATCGTTGCATCGGTCAGCAAAGCATTGCAGCAAATGGCAGCTGTCAGTGTGACGACGAATGTGCAAAAAGCAGCGAGCGAATAAAGTACCATATTATTCTATACAGTAACGGCGTGTGCGTTCTATGGTGTCAGTAATAAGCGTACATTAAACCCCTTGCGAGGCGACATCTGGCTCGTTAAAAATAGCTCAATTGGTGATACAACAAGAGGCAGAGCAGCTCGGTGGCAGATTACAATTACAGGCATACGATAAGCAAATATCTCTAAACTAATTTCAGTACAAGGTAGGCCAGATTAGTGGACGAATAAGCTCAAGAACGCTACACACTTCGTCTATATTGGTGCCAAAATTTGACGAGAAAATTAAGTCTGGGAAATCCGCAGCCTCACTCCGTGGTAATTATTGAGTGCTAGTGACTGTATTCCAACTATTCATAATGTACACTACAGAATCTTATATATAAGTCCTGTCATTATCTCCTAATTTAGTAAGTGTTGTTCAAGTAAGAGCTATGTGTGGAATTTCACTGAAAAATGGGAGCTTTTCAGCACGCCACAGGTACTCGCCAACGCAGTTGAGAGAAACAAACTCATGTTTAACCCTGCTCTTGAGGGTAAAAAGGTTATCCGACACTTACTTCTTCATTCATTTCAGGCGTAAGGGGGTAGTTGTGGTGAAAGGGTATGGTGCGGATGTGTCGCGGTTGTGCGAGTGAGGAAAGCCATAGGAGAGGGAAGTGGTGGTAGATTTCAGGCCTGCGTTGTAAGACCAGAGAAAGAGTTTTTCAAGCGTCTCGCGGTCAGGACCCAGGGGCGGGGGGCGGGGAGGGTGTCCTTTCAGAAAGGATGCTTGTGGCGTAGAGAAGTGGCGGTGGCGCCTGGGGGGTTGTGGGGCGCATGTGACCGGGTTGACCTGTACCGTCGCGGAAGTTGGTCGGGCAGCGGGGGAGAGTGAGTGCGTGTTCCTAGCCCGAGTGAGGCGATACACCGACTATCACGAGCCTAGGGTCGAGGCGGTGTTGGAGATTTGGTGCGGGCTCGGTAAGTGTGGGCGTGCGATTGTGCCTGCGCGCGGTGTAGCGCGGTAAGGGTGTGTATGTGGAGGTGTGTAAGTTGTGGGCGGCGCGGCGGCGTTGCTGTTGTAGGGCAGCAGGGTCTTGGGACCGTTTTTGACCGCTTGGGGACGCCCAGGCTTGCGAGCATGGGCCGCAGACCTCGTGTGTTTGGGTGGGCAGATTCCCGCGCCAGAGATGTGGGGGGGGGGCCGAGAGTATCGGGGTGAGCGCGTAGGGGGGCGTGGCTGAGGGGCTGGCGGTTGAAGATTTGGTGGCGGCGGCCAGGGACTGTTGACGCGACGCGACGGGGGAGCGGACGCACGGACGGAGTGCATGCGATCATGGCGATTCGTAGCAGAGGGCGGCTTGCATCGGTGGAGCGGTAGGTGGTCGAGATGGAGCGTGAGAAAGAGGGGAAGCGTTGAGTCGTGGCGGGTCTTGCCGCGCCCTAGTATCTCGCTAGGTATGTTGGAACGGTGCAATGTTGTGAGATTAGCTTTAGACTTGTTTTTTCATGGAAATGTTGGGGGGGGGTGGTTCGTAGATAGTTAGCAGTAGAGGGGGGCTGATTTGATTCTGTGGGCTTGCGTAGCCGTGGGGTGTGGGCAGGGACGGTTGCAGGTCATTGGCTGTGGGATATTCAGAAGGATTGTGGCGGGGCCGTCGGCTGTCTAGTGCGTGTTGGTTTTGGGTCAGAGTTACGAGAGGTGGTGGGTGGGATGGCTCGTGAGTGCCGCGGGGTGAGGGGGATGTGTGCAGTGCGGAGATACCGTGGGGCGTTTGTTTTGAGGGTTGTGAGTTGTCGGGTAGTGTTGGGGATGGTTGTCGAGTGCCATTGCTTCGGTGAGGTTTAAATGTTATTGGAGGGGAGTATGGGGGGGGGCGGGGTGTCAAGGTGCGAAGGCGGGGTGGCAGAGAGATGGCGGTTGCAAGCGGGGTTGTGCAGGAGAAGGTGAATGAGCGGGGCGGGACTGGTGTAAGTTTGAGGAAGTGGTGCAGCTGTGGGTTCATATTCTGAATAGGTGATAGTATAGTGCTGGGACAACTAGCTGACGGGGGGTTGAAGCAGCGTGTGGACCAGGAGAGGCCGCAGGAATGTGTGTGGGATGGTGAGGAGAATGCCACGGCGCGAGCGAGGCGCGGATGTGGGGTCGAGTGGTGTTGAGGGGGTGTGGAGCCGAGGTTCATGCCTGGTGCCTGTGCAGTGCGAGTGGGGGCGTGGAGTACGAGGGGGATGAGATGCGAGTTGGGGGCGGGTGTGAGTGGCATGCTGCACTGAGGTGGCGGCGCGGGCGGGGGTTGGCGGGAGGTTCAGGAGAAGACACGGGAGGGGGGGTGAGTGTCGTGGGCGCGGAGGGCAGGGGACTGCGAGTAGGCCAATGGCAGCCGCTGATGACAGGCTGCGGCGGAGCAGCGTAGGCGAGGCGAGACTTCCAAGCTGAAGTCGCAGCCGTCGTGGATGGTCGCAGAGTGAAAGGCTCTGTCCGCAGAAAGAGTCACAGCTTCATCCGCTGCAGTGACTTTTCCCCAGTCAGCAGCGGAAGGACGCAGCTGGGCTGTCGCAAGGTCAGTGGAGGAGTGGAAAAACAAGCGCGTGGTCGAGTGGGCGGGGGCCGTCAAGTGCGCGTGAGGCAAGAGTCCGATAGCTTTGGCGGGCTCTGCCCATAAGCGCGCAAGACACTGGTGGGTGTTTGACGATGATCGATTCAGCACCTGCCTCACCCCAGACACCGTGCTGAACGTACACTCCTGTATATCTCGAGAGGACTCTCGAAAAAAGCTTTCGGGATGCAAGTACGACCAGACCTCCTGTTGATCGTCCAACTATGACATGGACTGCAGCCATAGTCCTAATGGAAAGACCGCTCAGCGCTGGACAATCTTATACTTTCACCGGGCATAGCAACTCCTCATGGAGTTTCCTGGCTGTATAGGGACACTGATGAGGCATCTGTATGCCGTGGGACATTCTCATGAGCGCCCAAGCGTTTCGGTGTGCGATGATACCAGACGCACCGGGGAAGACCTGAACAAAGGCTCACGGGCATACCGTGCTCATCATTCGCCGTGTGCCTGCAGAGTTTTCTTACCTCAAAGCGTCCAAGAACATTACCAAAGAGCTGAGTGACTACCTGGCGACAGCCCAGAAAAAACCCCAACCTGGGAGGGCTATGGGTGCGACTGTCTCATCAAGCCGACACTGCTGACGCCATGTTCCTGGGCGTGGGGAGAGCGGAATGGTGACTTTTCTCCTCCAGGCAGCACTGTCTCAAGGCATGCTGCCGTATTTCTTCGA
>NW_014580101.1:33810-34271 GCF_000485595.1 Priapulus caudatus | reverse complement strand
TTTACCCCCTGGACAATTACCCCCCGGACATTTACTCCCCGCACAATTACCCCCGGACAATTACCCCCGGACATTTACCCCCGGACAATTACCCCCCAGACAATTACCCCCTCCAGACAATTACCCCCATGCCATTCACCCCCCGGACAATCACCCCCTGGGGAATTACTCACTTGGTGTTGATTATTCATTGTTGAACAATGATACAGGCAGGAGGTTGAGGAGGAGGAAAGAAGGTGGTGGAGGAGGAGGGGGGAGAAGGTGGGCAGAAGGTGGTGGAGAAGGAGGAGAGGAGAAGAGGAGGTGGAGGAGGAGGAAGAGAAAAGGTGGAGGAGGAGGAGGGGGAGAACGGCGGGGAGAACGTGGTGGAGGAGGAGGAGGGGAAGAAGGTGGAGGAGGAGGAGGAGGGGGAGAACGCGGGGAGAACGTGGTGGAGGAGGAGGAGGGGAAGAAGGTGGAGG
>NW_014580101.1:32040-32508 GCF_000485595.1 Priapulus caudatus | reverse complement strand
GTATTACATGTTTATATATGTATATGTTTATATATGTTTATATATGTTGATTATATGTTCATATATGTTTATATATGTTTATATATGTTTATAGATATTGGTTATATGTTTATACATGTTTATAGATATGGATTATATGTTTATATATGTTTATAGATATCGATTATATGTTCATATATGTTTATGTATGTTTATATATGTTTATATATGTTGATTATATGTTCATATATGTTTATATATGTTTGTATATGTTGATTATATGTTTATATATGTTGATTATATGTTTATATATGTTGATTATATGTTTATACATGTCTATAGATATAGATTATATGTTTATACATGTCTATGGATATAGATTATATGTTTATACATGTCTATGGATATAGATTATATGTTTATACATGTCTATGGATATATATATATAGAGAGAGAGAGAGAGAGAGAGAGAGAGAGAGAGAGAGAGAA
>NW_014580101.1:25306-27738 GCF_000485595.1 Priapulus caudatus | reverse complement strand
ACTACTACTACTACTACTACTACTACTGCTACTGCTGCTGCTGCTGCTGTTACTGTTGTTACTGCTGCTACTGCTGGTGCTACTACTACTGCTGCTACTGCTGCTGCTACTGCTGCTGCTACTATACTACTACTACTACTACTACTACTACTACTGCTACTGCTGCTGCTGCTGCTGTTACTGCTGTTACTGCTTCTGTTGCTACTATACTACTACTACTGCTGCTGCTGCTGCTGCTGCTGCTGATGATGATGATGGTGGTGATGATGACACTGTTGCTGCTGCTACTATACTACTACTGCTGCTACTACTGCTGCTGCTACTGTTGCTGCTGCTACTATACTACTACTGCTGCTACTACTGCTGCTGCTACTGTTGCTGCTGCTACTATACTACTACTGCTGCTACTACTGCTGCTGCTACTGTTGCTGCTGCTACTATACTACTACTGCTGCTGCTGATGATGATGATGATGGTGGTGATGATGACACTGTTGCTGCTGCTACTATACTACTACTGCTGCTACTACTGCTGCTGCTACTGTTGCTGCTGCTACTATACTACTACTGCTGCTACTACTGCTGCTGCTACTGTTGCTGCTGCTACTATACTACTACTGCTGCTGCTACTGCTGCTGCTGCTGATAATGATGATGACACTGTTGCTACTTCTACTCCTCTTCAAGCTGCGTCACACAGCACGCGAGCACGCACATACACGCACGTACACGCACGTACACGCACGTACACGCACATACACGCACGTACGCGCACGTACACGCACGTACACGCACATACACGCACATACACGCACGTACACGCACGTACACGCACGTACGCGCACGTACACGCACATACACGCACGTACGCGCACGTACACGCACGTACACGCACGTACGCGCACAAACACGCACGTACGCGCACGTACACGCACATACGCGTACATGCGCGCGGATATCCCGAGTTGGTTTCAATGAAGAGAGGAGAGAGGAAGTTAGTTTATGAGAATAGAGCGCGAGCGCGAGTCATTCGCAGTCACAGGCAGAAAGGCGGAAAGAGAGGAAGTTAAACGAACAGGAAAAGGCGGGCGAGATCGACTTAACACGACCACCCAACCGCCCCGGCCCCCGTCTCTCTACCCGCCACTACTCTCTGTCCTCACCCACCTCACCACACCCGTCACGGATGTACGGATGTATGGATGGATGTACGAATGGATGTACGGATGTACGGATGCACGGATGTACGGATGTACGGATGTACGAATGTACGGATGTACGGATGTACGGATGTACGGATGTACGGATGTACGGATGTACGGATGTACGGATGGATGTACGGATGTACGGATGGATGTACGGATGGATGTACGGATGTACGGATGGATGTACGTATGTACGGATGTACGGATGTACGGATGGATGTACGAATGTACGGATGGATGTACGGATGTACGGATGTACGGATGGATGTACGGATGTACGAATGTACGGATGTACGGAGAGATGTACGGGTGGATGTACGGATGTACGGATGTACGGATGGATGTACGGATGTACGGATGTACGAATGTACGGATGTACGGAGGGATGTACGGGTGGATGTACGGATGTACGGATGTACCAGCTTCTATATAGCTGTCCGGCAGCAGGGCGGGGACAGGGCGCGGGCGGGTGAATGGCGTGCAATGTAGGGAGTCTGTCTCTCTCTCTCTCTCTCTCTNAGAGAGAGAGAGAGAGAGAGAGAGAGAGAGAGAGAACGCGTGCGTGAACGAAGGTATACGGGGAACATACAAGAATAGCTGAGGTTATGGTTATGGGTTATAGCGATGGATGTACGAATGGATGTACGAATGTACGGATGTATGGATGGATGTACGGATGGATGTACGGATGTACGGATGTACGGATGTACGGATGGATGTACGGATGTACGGATGTACGGATGTACGGATGTACGGATGTATGGATGTACGGATCTACGGATGTACGAATGTACGGATGGATGTACGGATGTACGGATGTAAGGATGGATGTACGGATGTACGGATGTACGGAGGGATGTACGGATGTACGGATGTACGGATGTACGGATGTGCGAATGTACGGATGTACGGATGTACGGAGGAATGTACGCATGTACGGATGTACGGATGGATGTATGGATGTACGGATGTACGGATGTACGGATGGGTGTACGGATGTACGGATGTACGGATGGATGTACGGATGTACGGATGTACGTATATACGGATGTTCGGATGTACGGATGTACGTATGTACGGATTTACGGATGAACGGATGGATGTACGGATGTACGGATGGATGTACGGATGTACGGATGTACGGATGTACGGATGGATGCACGGATGTACCAACTTCTCTATAGCTGTCTCGGCAGCAGGACGGGGACAGGGCACAAGCGGGTGAATGG
>NW_014580101.1:20336-21071 GCF_000485595.1 Priapulus caudatus | reverse complement strand
CTTACCTACCCTACTATCTCTCAGTCTTATCTACTCTACTATCTCTCAGTCTTATCTACTCTACTATCTCTCAGTCTTATCTACTCTACTATCTCTCAGTATTATCTACTCTACTATCTCTCAGTCTTATATACTCTACTATTTCTCAATCTTATCTACTCTACTATCTCCCTTTCTTATATACTATCTCTCAGTCTTATCTACTCTACTATTTCTCAATCTTATCTACTCTACTATCTCTCTTTCTTATATACTATCTCTCAGTCTTATCTACTCTACTATCTCTCAGTATTATCTACTCTACTATCTCTCAGTTTCATATACTATCTCTCAGTCTTATCTACTCTGCCATCTCTCAGTCTTATATACTCTACTATCTCTCAATCTTATCTACTCTACTGTCTCTCAGTTTCATATACTATCTATCAGTCTTACCTACTCTACTATCTCTCAGTCTTATCTACTATACTATCTCTCAGTATTATCTACTCTACTATCTCTCAGTCTTATCTACTCTACTATTTCTCAATCTTATCTACTCTACTATCTCTCAGTCTCATATACTATCTCTCAATCTTATTTACTCTACTATCTCTCAGTCTCATCTACTATCTCTCAGTCTTATCTACTCTACTATCTCTCAGTCTTATCTACGCTACTATCTCTCAGTCTTAATAACTCTACTATCTCTCAGTCTCATATACTCTACTATTCCTCAATCTTATCTACTCTACT
>NW_014580101.1:15911-19325 GCF_000485595.1 Priapulus caudatus | reverse complement strand
GTAGCAGTGGCGGCAGCAGCGACGGCACCAGCAGTAGCAGTGGCGGCAGCAGCGACGGCAGCAGCAGTAGCAGTGGCGGCAGCAGCAGCGGCGGCAGCGATGGCAGCAGCGACGGTACGTAGCAGCAACGGCAGCAGCAACGGCAGCAGCGGCGGCAGCAGCGGCAGCAGCATCGTGTGCGTAACCTTCTATGTTCAGCGAGATTAACACATTATCGCTTGCATTAAATAATTACTATAGGCATTATATTACGTTACCGCGAACAGCACCACGAACAGTTATATAGAGTATAACCGCTTTTACGATTGTATTCCTTCTATATGGGTAATTTGCTGCATCTTATATCACTTTTTCTGTTTCATCTGATGAAAACAGAAAGTTGCGTCCCATGCATAACTTTATTATATCAATTTCGGCGCGTGTAATAATTCGAATTAATTACACACGTATACATATTAAATGTTTAGTACATTTATTTTGTTTACAAAACATCTGTATCGGCTAAGAATTTAAGAATCTCTTTGTTTCTTTTAGTAGTGTCCTTCATGTATAGAAACGAAATGTTGGTTTTATGAGTACATACTTCTTGAAACACATGGCGTACTTCTGCCTGGTTGAGACATGGAGGCTCGGGTTGTGTTCAGTAGTAGGCCCCGATGTTAGCCTATGATTGGTTCACGGTAATAGACTTACATAGAAACACGGTAAGAAGGAAGCTGATGTTTATAACGACATTCGTGATGCTACCTAGCCAATCTGGCCTGTTGTGACTTCGTAATCCGTTTACATTCTGGACATGAGTCCTACGCCGTGACACGATGCTGCGGTGCGCCGTATTTACGTGGTATGCAATCACGGTTCTTCATCTGTCCTTGATAGGAAATGCGCTCTGTACGATAAACAGATACGTGGCCATCGTGCATCCGTTACGCTACAACTAGCTGATGACTCCTGCACGCAGTGGTGTTCTCATAGCTTTATCGACGATGTACGCGATTGTGATTGGGTTCGTAGCAGCTATCCAAGTATCATATCACTGGGAGCCGCCTTCAATCTGCATCATTGACCTAGAACTTTAGGCTGGATTCGCGTATGGCGTGACTGGTCTTTATATTATTATATTCATCTTCATGGTTTACTGCTACGTCGACATCGCAAAGATTGCCTTGGACCACACGCGAAGGATGGCCGCAGCATCAGATGCGGAGAGAGAAGACATGTCCGCTTTGCACGCTACGCTGAAGATGTCCAAGATCCTACTTACAGTTGTTGGTGCTTCGATTACTCTGCATACACCGACCGTTCTTCACTTCATCTTAATCCACAGCTTTCCGTTCGAACTTCGAGCACTTCGTACCATTCGATCGTTGGCGCTGGTAGCTAATTCACTAGTAAATTCAATGATTTACTTCTACAAGTACAATGGCTTAATTTCGTCTAGCAGTGAGGAAACTATTTGGATGTCATACATCGTCTGTCAACCCATCTCAGCCGAACGTGGAGCAGGATCCGTAGTTCACATAAATACTGTTAATGTATCGGATGCAGTGCTTGAGGTTATGTATTTATAAGTGATTACTATATTTTACTTTCACTTATACATCACATATAATATCCAATGATTTACTTCTACACTGAATGAAGTGACACTGAATCAATGAAACACTTCCTGTAGCCGGAGCGAAAGGGCTGCATCGGTAGAGCTATCTGGTCACCCACCATGCACAGCACTGTGTATATAAACCCAGTGGCAAAAGAAATGCGAGTACTAAAATTTTCTGCTCGCAATTTCGGATGTCCACTCGCATTTTTTCTTATCTACTCTACTATCTCTCAGTCTTATCTACTCTACTATCCTACTTTACTATCTCCCAGTCTTATCTGCTCTACTATCTCTCAGTCTCATATACTATCTCTCGGTCTCATATACTTTACTATCTCTCAGTCTTATCTACTCTACTATCTATCAGTCTTATATCTGCTCTACTATCTCTCAGTCTTATCTACTCCACTATCTCTCAGTCTTATATACTATCTCTCGGTCTCATATAATTTACTATCTCTCAGTCTCATCTACTCTACTATCTCTCAGTGTTATCTACTTTACTATCTCTCAGTCTTATATACTCAACTATCTCTCAATCTTATCTACTTTACTATCTCTCAGTCTCATATACTATCTCTCAGTCTTATCTACTCTACTATCTCCCAGTCTTATCTACTCTACTATCTCTCAGTCTTATCTACTCTATTATCTCTCAGTGTTATCTACTTTACTTTCTCTCAGTCTTATATACTCTACTATCTCTCAATCTTAACTACTCTACTATCTCTCAGTCTCATATACTATCTCTCAGTCTTACCTACTCTACTATCTCTCAGTCTCATATACTATCTCTCAGTCTTATCTACTCTACTATATCTCAGTCTCATATACTATCTCTCAGTCTTACCTACTCTACTATCTCTCAGTCTTATCTACTCGCTTATCTCTCAGTCTCATATACTATCTTTCGGTCTTATCTACTCTACTATCTCTCAGTGTTATCTACTTTACTCTCTCTCAGTCTCATATACTCTACTATCTCTTAGTGTTATCTACTCTACTATCTCTCAATCTTACCTACTCTACTATTTCTCAATCTTATCTACTCTACTATCTCTCAGTCTTACCTACTCTACTATCTCTCAGTCTTACCTACTCTACTATATCTCAGTCTTACCTACTCTACTATATCTCAGTCTTACCTACTCTACTATCTCTCAGTCTCATCTACTCTACTATCTCTCAGTCTCATCTAATCTACTATCTCTCAGTCTTACCTACTCTACTATCTCGGTCTTACCTACTCTACTATCTCTCAGTCTTACCTACTCTACTATCTCTCAGTCTTACCTACGCTACTATCTCAGTCTTACCTACGCTACTATCTCTCAGTCTTACCTACTCTACTATCTCTCAGTCTTACCTACTCTACTATCTCTCCGTCTTACCTACTCTACTATCTCGCAGTCTCATCTATTCTACTATCTCTCAGTCTTACCTATTCTACTATCTCTCAGTCTCATCTACTCTACTATATCTCAGTCTTACCTACTCTACTATATCTCAGTCTTTCCTACTCTACTATATCTCAGTCACCTACTCTACTATATCTCAGTCTTACCTACTCTACTATATCTCAGTCTTACCTACTCTACTATCTCAGTCTTACCTACTCTACTATATCTCTGTCTTACCTACTCTACTATCTCAGTCTTACCTACTCTACTATATCTCAGTCTTACCTACTCTACTATCTCTCAGTCTTACCTACTCTACTATCTCAGTCTTACCTACTCTACTATCTCTCAGTCTTACCTACTCTACTATCTCTGTCTTACCTACGCTACTATCTCAGTCTTACCTACGCT
>NW_014580101.1:6493-10874 GCF_000485595.1 Priapulus caudatus | reverse complement strand
TAGTGAGAGTCATGGGTTAGGGAGAGTCATGGGTTAGGGAGAGCTATGGACGAGGGAGAGTCATGGGTTAGGGAGAGTCATGGGTTAGGGAGAGCTATGGGTTAGTGAGAGTCATGGGTTAGGGAGAGTCATGGGTTAGGGAGAGCTATGGACGAGTGAGAGTCATGGGTTAGGGAGAGTCATGGGTTAGGGAGAGCCATGGGTTAGTGAGAGTCATGGGTTAGGGAGAGTCATGGGTTAGGGAGAGCTATGGATTAGGGAAAGTCATGGGTTAGGGAGAGTCATGGGTTAGGGAGAGCCATGGGTTAGTGAGAGTCATGGGTTAGGGAGAGTCATGGGTTAGGGAGAGCCATGGGTTAGGAAGAGTCATGGGTTAGGGAGAGCCATGGATTAGGGAGAGTCAAGAGTTAGGGACAGCCATGGGTTAGGGACGGGCTAGGGAGAGCGGTAGGGTTGGAGTACCACGCGTGCCCATGCGCCCCTCCGTGGCAGGGGACTCAGTTACTGCGTTAATAACAGGGACGGTGGTACAATATTAATATTGTTGCTGAGAATTTTGCCGACAGTCACGCAACCGGATGCAACGATACGTCACTACGCGCAACGCGGCATGGAATACTTCGACACAAAACGCGCTTTCTTTGCTCTCTAACACATTGTCATCGCTGCGTACATAGACAATGGCTGGGTAAGTTGGTGCGTGCTAGGAACATCATCTAGAATACATGACTATTGCGTCTGCCTCTCCCTCTCTCGCTCTCTCTCTCGCTCCCTCCCTCTCTCTCTCTCTCTCTCTCTCTCTCTCTCTCTCTCTGTGTCCGTGCCTGCTTTGGGATGGGCGTGAGTGTTTTGTGCGCGCGTGTCTCTACGTGTGTACGTACATGGGCTTGCGTGTTTATGAGAGAGAAAGATAAAGAGAGGAGGTCGAGAGAAAGAGACACACACAGAGAAAGATAGAAGCAGACAGAGAAAATGGAGTGGTTGCGTGTGGGTGGGTGTGTGTGGGGTGGGTGTGCGGATAAGAGCGTTCGGAAAAATATCAATTCACCGTCGTAGCGAAGGCATACTACGAAAATAATGATTTAATAATTTGCTACCTTTAATAGGTGAATCTATTATTAATGTTTCAATCATATATTTTATTGTACAATGTTTGGTCCACCGGAAACCAGGGCATAATTGGTGCGTGAGTGCGTGTGTCGATTTTTCAGACAACATTTTCAGTAAGGGTCTGTGTTGCTATGTAAGATATACAATTGATCAAGAATATATTATTGCGATATAAGTGACGAAATGTCTGATTTGGTGTGATTGGAAGTGATCAAATTAGACATGGTCTAAGACTCGCTTACACCAGAAAGCTCACCACGGTTAATTACGTGTGTTCATATTTTTCCCTTGGAAAAATTCACATCTAAGAGCCATGAAGGCAGTAATTTTCCGATTGCAAAATGCGAAACCCGTTTATTCAGGTGGCTGGATTAAAATGGCTAGGCTACGTGCAACAAAATTGCCAGTCATTTAGTTCTGTGAATGGAAATTAAAGTATTAATAATATGTGCACATAAATTACGAATGGCTGACCGCTCACGCATTGTGTGGCATATTGCCTTGTGTGCAGCACGTTAGTTATTACTTGCGCTCAGTATACATACTCGCCACACATGCACAGACGCCGGACAGCACACAATTTAAAACTTTACAAATTACAAGGGTAATTCAATTGTGTTGAATAAAATTGTCGGCTGGTGTCCTCTGTAGAGTAGGAAAACACGCGTAGCAACATTACGTTCTACATGGCATGCGTGCTGCATTAGAGACAAGCGGTGTTGCCGACTTCAGTCTTGTTCCAGTAGCCGTGCATGTATGCAAGAGTTGATCGTCCGTAGATTTCCCAGATATGCAGATGTTACGTAAGAGACGTTATAACATGTTCAAATATTACTCTTAGTTGTATGACTGTAACTATTAATAGTAAGATTCTAACTAGTAACACAACTATTTATTGGGACAGCATATGGAGATTCACCGGACATTCACTTTCCATCCATCGACCGCATCTAACTATCTATCCATACCATTTATTCATCTCCATTATATCCTCTATCTATCTATTATCTATCTTATCTATGTATCTATCTATCTATCTATCTATCTACTCTATATATCTATCATCTATCTATCTATCTATCTATCTATTTATTTATGCCATCCATTCATCATTATCCATCCATGCCATCCATCCATCCATCCATAATCGCAGTCCTCCTCTCATCCATCCATCCATCCATCATCCATCCTCCATCGCATCTCCTCTTATCCATCCATCCATCCATCCATACCATTCCATCCATCATCATCATACGTCCATCCATCCTCATGTACTCATCATCCATCCATCCTATCCATCATCCATCCTCATCCATCCATCCATGCCATCCATGCCATCATTCATCATCCATCCGATACCATCCTATCATCATTCATCTATCTATATAATCTATATATGCTATTGATCTATTATCTTTCTATCTATCTATCCTCATCCTGCCATCATCTCCATCCTGCCATCATCCATCCATCCATCCATGCATCTCATCATCTCCATCCATCCATCCATGCCATCCATCTATCCATCATCGCATCATATATCCTCATCCATACAACCATCCATCTCCAACAACTGGTCGTTCGTCCGTCTGCCGCGTCCCATCATTGTATCATCTATTCATTCATAGCATCCACTCTGTTTAGTTAACTTCATTTAGAGATGTATCAAACTCTTTACTAATGCGTATTTTTGTAGAATTGCATGTGGGGTTTTGTAAAAAAAGTGCATTCCTTTAATCAGAATGCATAATATAAATTATATCTAGATAATATTTATATTATGATCTGACTTAATTGCATGGTGTTCGTCGTCTTGCTAATCATACTAACACGGGTAAAATCCTTTCAGTTGGTCATGTAAGTGCTATTGCCTACTGCGGCAGCTTTTGTTGAGTAAGCGTTTGGCTATTCAATATCTACTATATTCATTATTGAAAATCGCCACGGTTAACGGCATGTAGTTTCTAATTGGTTGATAATAATAATACATAATTTCAATAAATTTTATATATAAAAGCTTATTTAAGAACGCCATAGCCACATGATTATTGATTTTCATCTGGCTAAGGTGATGCTTCCCATTCTCATCGACTATATTAAGCATATAAGGCTGAGAGTGAGTAAACGGCAAAACAAAGCATATTTGTATGTTTTTTAATCGCTGTTTCAAATCGTAATTGCTCAGTGTTCGAATAAATCAATGTACACAATACTGAAGACTTAACACTAGAGAACCTACTAACGTGAGTATGATTAAGGTTGGATAATATCAGAAGTGCATAATAGGGATAAAGTCGCTATTATCTTACTTCTGATAATATGTGGCTGCCGCGCTAACACTGCAATCTAAACGTCGTTAAGAGAAGTTATCCTGGGCAATATATTATAAAATATGATGGATATGAAAAATAAGGTTATAGGATGATGGTGCTGTGAATTCTAATCTTAAATAAAGGTAACGTTTTTTAGCATGTTAAGATTTTACATCTCAATATGTGAAGTGTGCACGAGGTTCGGGAACCTCTCCTGCCTGTCGTTATTCAAAGTCGTCACAGCATTATCGTTTAGCATACGATAGAACATTATTTTAATGTTTCAGGTGTGTTTTCTTCACAAGCGTTGTAAAAGGCGTACTTTATTTCTTTTATTGAGGCGTGGATGCGACACAATGGATCTCCTGACTCTCCATCCATGAGTGGCATCATCTGAATTCACGGGGCGAGGTGTGCGGAGCAAACCAAGGCAGCAATTGTCCCGCACTCGGTGGCACTGCATTAAAATGCCATGGATACAACCCCAATGACCAAGTGGATTGCTAATTGCAGCGCGAACGAGGAGATTGTGTTCGACGTCCTAACGCCGACATACGTCGCTATTTGGCATAAAATTCTCAGAAGGTAGAATGCGTAATGTCAACTTATGGCTAATAACGCTACCAACGCAGTCGTGGACTTATCATTGGGAGCGTTGCTTCAATTCGATAGCACTGTTACAGCGTACGACACACATCGCAGGTCTCGAGAATACCAATAGCGTTTCGCATTACTTCAAAGATTTATATCCTAGACACGTACGCAGCGGAATGAATATTGAATCTCGGATATTTACTGTTTCGGATAAAAGGTAAATCTAGGAAGTTATCGTGAGACGCTCTATGGGGTACACGACCTGGTCGTACCACATAGCGGTGACTTCTGCTAGTTCTCGCAAAACCAGCCGAATATGCTACTAATGCTAGTCCCATATTTCGACTCAATACCCCCTGTCTTTT
>NW_014580101.1:4904-5888 GCF_000485595.1 Priapulus caudatus | reverse complement strand
AGTCATGGATTAGGGAGCATGGGTTAGGGAGAGCCATGGGTTAGGAAGAGCCATGGGTTAGGGAGAGTCATGGATTAGGGAGCATGGGTTAGGGAGAGCCATGGGTTAGGGAGAGCAATGGATTAGGGAGCATGGGTTAGGGAGAGCCATGGGTTAGTGAGAATCATGGGTTAGGGAGAGTCATGGGTTAGGGAGAGTCATGGGTTAGGGAAAGCCATGGGTTAGGTACAGCAATGGATTAGGGAGCATGGGTTAGGGAGAGTCATGGATTAGGGAACATGGGTTAGGGAGAGTCATGGGTTAGGGAGAGCCATGGCTTAGGGAGCATGGGTTAGGGAGAGCCATGGATTAGGGAGCATGGGTTAGGGAGAGTCATGGGTTAGGGAGAGCCATGGATTAGGGAGAGTCATGGGTTACGGAGCGCCATGGGTTAGGAAGAGTCATGGGTTAGGGAGAGTCATGGGTTATGGAGAGTCATGGATTAGGGAGAGTCATGGGTTCGGGAGAGCCATGGGTTAGGGAGCATAGGTTAGGGAGAGCTATGGGTTAGGGAAAGTCATGGGTTAGGGAGAGTCATGGGTTAGGGGGAGTCATGGGTTAGGGAAAGGAATGGATTAGGGAGAGCCATGGGCTAGGGAGCATGGGTTAGGGAGAGTCATGGGTTAGGGAGAGTCATGGGTTAGGGGGAGTCATGGGTTANTCATGGGTTAGGGAGAGTCATGGGCTAGGGAGAGTCATGGGTTAGGGAGAGTCATGGGTTAGGGCGAGTCATGGGTTAGGGAGAGTCATGGGTTAGGGAGAGCAATGGATTAAGGAGCATGGGTTAGGGAGAGCTATGGGTTCGGGAGAGCAATGGATTAGGGAGAGCCATGGGTTAGGAAGAGTCATGGATTAGGGAGAGCTATGGATTAGGGAGAGTCATGGGTTAGGGAGAGCAATGGATTAGGGAGAGCTATGGATTAGGGAGAGTCATGGGTTAGGGAG
>NW_014580101.1:0-332 GCF_000485595.1 Priapulus caudatus | reverse complement strand
TGGTGTGTGTGTGTGTGTGTGTGTGTGTGTGTGTGTGTGTGTGTGTGTGTGTGTGTGTGTGTGTGTGTGTTTGTGTGTGTGTGTGATTATACGTAGCAGCAAGTAAGGAGGCTGTGCAGGACGTATATACGCTATTATACACTACAGGTTATAGGGAGAGCCATGGGTTAGAGAGAGAGTCATGGGTTAGGGAGAGCCATGGGTTAGGGAGAGTCATGGGTTAGGGAGAGCCATGGGTTAGGGAGAGCCATGGGTTAGAGGGAGCCATGGGTTAGGAAGAGTCATTGGTTAAGGTGAGTAATGGGTTAGGGAGAGTCATGGGTTAGGGAGCA
>NW_014580100.1:19949-20837 GCF_000485595.1 Priapulus caudatus | reverse complement strand
GTTAGTGTACGCTATATATACTAGATATATATATATATATATATATATATATATATATATATATATATATATATATATATATATATATATATATATATATATAATTAAATAATATTGTATTCTTACAATTCCAACACGTGTATGTGTAGATACTAGGAGGAATATAAAATAGGTATGCACATACAGGCGTTGTGTGGGCGTTTCCTATACCATGAGTGCATGCGCATGCGATATACGTGTGCGGTCATAGCCGCCTTCGAAACAGCCGTCAAGATGGCTGGCCGTGCTAGAACAAAGCGCGCACTGCTAAATCTACGACTTAATTAAGTTAGGACGTCTCTCGCAGATTCGCAGCCGATATCACGTGACACGTACGTGGCTTTGGCATCTGCATGCCTAATCACGACTCGCCTGCTTCGATATAAGCGACGATGCCCGACCTAGCTCTTCTGCTCCTATCTGCGTCCGTCGGCAATGAGGTTTTGATGAACGCCGAGCTAAGTTAATTCTCTGCCGCGGTTGCTTGCGCGACGAGCCAGTCTGTGCAGTGAGCGGCCATGGTTAATATAACGCTCGCTCTTTGTTCGCGTAAATTGATATTCGTGTGCGCTCGTAAGCGTGCATATTATATAATATATATATATATTTTTCATGAACATTAGAAGCCCTTGTATGTCGGATAGTGATACAGCTGAACTAAGGTATATCGAAGTCGCATGTCGAGCATAGCACACATACATATACACGCCCCCCCACCACACACACACACTCACACACACACACACACACACACACACACACACACACACACACACACACACACACACACACACACACACACACACAAACAAATGTGTTTACAATGCATGGTGGACAAGTGCAGCTCAT
>NW_014580100.1:17664-18726 GCF_000485595.1 Priapulus caudatus | reverse complement strand
GAGAGACAGAGAGAGAGAGAGCGAGAGAGAGAGAGAGAGAGAGAGAGAGAGAGAGAGAGAGAGAGAGTGAGAGCATGATAGAGCGAGCGAGACAGTGCGTGGGTGAGAAAAAGAGTGAACAAAAGCAAGAACTATAAAGGAAACGAGAGATATGACGAGAATGAGAGCAAGAGCGAGAGCAAACGAGAGATATGGCGAGAATGAGAGCAAGAGCGAGAGCAAGCACTACTGTCTGCGGGGGCTTCCGCACATCTCCGCGTATGTATGTACGCAGGCCCCGCGCGGCCAACAACAATGATGGCGTTTGCGGAGAGCAAATAGTCGCGTATTAAACGCGACGAAAGGAGAGCACAGAGCAGACTCCGCGTGCATGACTGGCTTCACAGCTAACAACCAGCCGACCGTGAGCGTGCGACGTGGCGCGAGTCCGCCTCTGCCATCAAGCGAATGGACGAGGATATCAGCACAGCAGACAAGCCAAACAGAGTCAATCGGAAAGGGCACAATGGCGTAACAGTATAGCCGGAAACACCGGGTGTCGGTGTATGAGAGAGGCGGATGGAGGTGGAGGGGAGGTTGAGAAAAAAAAACCCAGCTCACGTACGGAAGGCAGACAATTCTTAAGAAGCTAAAAGCCCGGCAAGAAATTGAAAAGGCATCCGAAGTATAGGTGCATTGACCGTAATAACACTCACATTTCGGTGGGTACAGAGAAGCGCCTAATTGCGCCTTGCAGAATCGCCCGTCGAGACGGACGCTGCGCAGCACTGCTGGGCATAGCAATTCACCGACGTGCTTGCTCTCCTGGTTGAAATGTGACTCACTTAGGGCAACACTGGGAAAACATGGCTATATAACGACAACATTACTGCGTCAGTCGGTTACTATGACAAAACGATCTAAAGGCAGCTGTCGGCTGACCCAAGCTATATAGTGCATGCAGCGTGTCAGATGAAGAAATAGTGTGCGAGCGAGAGCGCTAAAGAGAGAGAGAGAGAGAGAGAGAGAGAGAGAGAGAGAGAGAGAGAGAGAGAGAGAGAGACGCGACGAGAGAGAGAGAGA
>NW_014580100.1:8007-16664 GCF_000485595.1 Priapulus caudatus | reverse complement strand
CCTCGTCGTCGTCGTCGTCGTCGTCTCTCGTCTCTCTCTCTCTCTCTCTCTCTCTCTCTCTCTCTCTCTCTCTCTCTCTCTCTCTCTCTCGCCCCCCCCCCCTGCACCCCCTCTTACCCTCTCGAACCAAACACCTGCCGCCAATAATTCAACGAAGCAGCGCGAAGCTGAATGCTCGTAAATTGTCAACCGTTCGATCGCGACGCGTCGCTGGCACGCGAATTTGCGAATGCGTATAAGTGTCACGAATTTGTCGGCGCAGATGAACGCTTCAATTATTCACCATGTATAGCATACGGCGATGCAATTATTCACCATGTATAGCATACGGCGATGCAATTATTCACCATGTATAGCATACGGCGATGCAATTATTCACCATGTATAGCATACGGCGATGCAATTATTCCCCATGTATAGCATACGGCGATGCAATTATTCACCATGTATAGCATACGGCGATGCAATTATTCACCATGTTTAGCATACGGCGATGCAATTATTCACCATGTATAGCATACGGCGAGGCAATTATTCACCATGTATAGCATACGGCGATATAATTAGCCCGATGCATTTCCGTGGCATGTAATTGAAAACTTCCACACGCCGCGGACGAGGACGCGTGCACAGCGAGGAGTGCACGCTAAATATTATCCTTAAAATGCTATAGCATAACGACGCATATATATGTTTATATATATATATATATATATATATATATATATTCTTCATTAGGCCCCAGAGGAAGAAGGATCGATTGATCAAGCCTGCAGTAAAATACATTAGACACTAACAGCGCCGACCAGACAGTTCTTCCCAGCGGCGCACGGAATAGTTACAATTAAACGGGAGGAAGCCACGGATGTATATCCCGACGGGAAGGGTGTCCTCTGCGCTAAGAACGATGACAGTGTGTCAGATGGCCACGGAGAGATGCGAGCGTTTGCATGCTGCCCGAACTACAGGGACAACCCTGCGTGAAACCGGAGTGCTGGGAATATGAAATCTTATTGTCAATTATATTGAAAGAGAAGGGCGTGTGTGCGCGCGCGGGTGTGTGTGTGTGTGCGTCTATGTGCGAAGTAAAAGATTGAAATAGAAATAGTAAGCGAGAGAGAGAGAGAGAGAGAGAGAGATTGAGAGAGAGAGAGAGAGAGAGAGATAGAGAGAGAGAGAGAGAGAGACGAGAGAGAGAGAGAGAGAAGAGAGAGAGAGAAGAGAGAGAGAGAGAGAGAGAGAGAGAGAGGAGGAGAGAGGATTCCGAAGGCAGATGAAATCAGAACCGCTTCGAAAAATGACAGCAGAAATCCTGGCCTCAATAGGCCAGGTGAGAAGACAGTCCAGATCTTGTGCATGTGTTGGGCCGAAATCGACCCCTACAAAATGGCACTCTAAAGACGGAAAGCTCTCTTTGCTCAAGATCAAAGTCACGAAACCCTTCAGATAGCCACTCTGTCTTCATAGACAACTGCACAATCGCAGCATCCCTCATCAAATGGACCTTTTGAGACAGACTAGAGCACCAAAATACCTAGACCGAACACGCCTTCGGCGACTCCGCACGATCCACTATGCACACCGCAATCCCGAGCCCGCAGGCACCGAGCGACACCCGGGTGAACACGCACAGAGCGAAAAAACTCAAGCAACACACGCTTTAGAAGACACACTTGGGCGGCGAGCACCCCCGCACTGAGATTAGTTGTCGAGCTGTTCGGTGAAATTGCTAGGCTGACAGCCGATTTATTAGAATAGGCAGAATCCGGAAAAAAAGCAACAGCTCCTGCTTTTGTGTGAATATAACGCTAAAATGGCTGGCAGTAGCGGTGCACCGCGTTCCTTTCAACCGGCTAATAAATTTTATCGAGCAAACCAAAATGAAACACACTCAAGGACTGAGGAGTTGTCTATATACGAAGCAATCGTCCTTTTGGTGCGGAAGAGTGCCGCGTGATCGCATAACAACGCAGACGAAAACAAGCCTCGTTAGCCGTCAATAGTCATCCTACGTCACGCAAGTCGAAAACATCTTTACGCTGGCTGACTGTTGCTCCTGATATATATATATATATATATATATATTATGACTATATATATATAGTAGAGAGAGAGAGAGAGGAGAGAGAGAGAGAGAGAGAGAGAGAGGAGAGAAGAGAGAGAGAGCGCTAGAGAGCGAGCGAGAGCGAGAGAGGGAGAAAAAAAGAAGGAGGAATGGGTGGGGAAGGGGGAAGCATGGGGAAGAAGACAGGCAGAAAAGAAGAGATATACCGAGATTGCCTGTCATATGAAATTGTCAAGCGCGGAGAATCCGCCGGGCAGACGCGACCGCGGCGTTTATATAGACAACTTTTACGGCGGCAGTGTGACATAAAACAAACTAGCGCCTCATCATGAAATATTTTCTCCCCATTCCTAGTCAAAGTGCCCGACGAATAAATCGCTGAGAGAACGAGCCGTCATGTCCGATAAGGCCTTTATCAACACCGTCATAAAACGACGGCAATAACGAGAATGCAGCTAAATTGCAGGCTCAGCGATATAGGCCAGTATCTGAACTCCAGCCTTGCTTGCCGGTAACGCGCAATCTCTCACGCAGGGAAGTCACTCGACTAGTCCCTCAGAGGTATGCTGATGGCTCCATACACAGGAGCATGCGATAGTAGATGTGCACACGATACAGTGAACAGCGAGTGAGAAGTAGTGATATACATCTATCAAGATGTGGGTGCGCATTCCCCCCGCCCATCAATATTAAACTGTTTATAATAAGAGGTACATGGATATTGGCTAATGTCTTTGAGGAATAGAAGTCAATATAATACACTCGTACATAAATATTTCGTTTCGCTTTTAGTTTCGTAATCATCCTCACGCTCGGCACCTCGAAAAAGCGTGTTATCACTTCTTGGCTACTCCTCAGGTCCTTTGGTCTGCCGCTAATTACATAAACTGAACAGAATAGTATTCGCTGCTATGCTAGCTTGTTAAGGTAACAATACGTAGAGGTTTGTGTAGATCTGGCCTCATCTCGGAAAGAAAAACACGAAAAGCAGTCTCTCCGGATTCTCGGTCGCTTTTTTCTTCCTCGGTATAGACAGAATGTTAATTCTTCTCAGGTGCAGACAGAATGTTAATCCTTCTCAGGTTACAGATAGAAAGTTCATCCATGTCAGGTACCAGACAAAACTGTTAATTCCTTCTCAGGTGCAGGACAGAATGTTCATCCATGGTCAGGTACAGAAAGAATGGTAATCCTTCTCAGGTGCCATGCAGACATAATGTTAATCTTCTCAGAGTAGCAGACGCATGTTTATCCATGTCAGGTACAGAACTAGAATGTTAATCTTCTCATCGTAGGCAGACAGATATGATAATCCTTCTCAGGTGCAGACAGAACGTCATCCATGTCAGGTACAGAAAAGAATCGTTAATGCCTTCTCAGGTGCACTGGCAGACATAAAATGTTAATAATCCTTCTCAAGGTATCAGACAGCTACCGTTTATCCATGTCAGGGTACAGACCAGACATGTTAATCCTTCTCATGTACAGACAGAATGATAATCCTTATCAGGTGCAGACAGAAACGTTCATGCCATGTCAGATAGGCAGACAAAGAATGTTATCCTTGCTCAATGTACAGACAGAAGTTTAAATCTTCTGCAAAGTACAGAAAGAAGTTAATTCCATGTCAGGTACAGAAAGAATGTTAATCCTTCCTCATGTACAAACAGAAATGTTAATCCTTCTCAGTACAGACAGAATGTTAATTCCTTCTCAGTCGTGCAGACAGACATGTTAATCGCTTCTCAGGTTTGCAGATACAGAATGTTAATGCCTTCTCCTCCATGTACAGACAGAATGTTAATATACCTTCTCAGGTGCAGAACAGCATGTTAATCCTTCTCAGGTTGCCAGACAGAAAGTGTAATCCTTCTCAGGTGGCAGACAGAATGTTATCCATTCTGCATGTAAACAGACAGAATGTTAATCCTTCTCAGGTGCAGACAGAATGTTATCCTTCTCAAATGTACCGACAGAGTGTTAATTCCTTCTCAAGGTGCAGACAGAATGTTCATCACTATGTCACGGTAAAGACAGAATGTTACATCCTTCTCAGGTGCAGACAGAATGTTAATACCTTCTGCAGGTGCAGACCGAATGTTAATGCCTTCTCATGTTGCAGACAGAAAGTTTAATCCTTCTCAGTGCAGACAGAATGTTAATCCTTCTCAACCTGTACAAGACCCAATGTTAAACCATCTCAAGCTACATACACTGGGGTGTGGTCAACTTCTAGGTGAAGTTATAGTGGTCCTTTATCCTTAGTGCAAACAGAGTGTGCTAGTATATAGGATTCCTTTAAATGAGGACACTAAACTGCCACGAAGCTTACGGCCCTCCTTGTTCTCCTCTTTCATGCACAGACCGGGCCTAGCACACGAGAGCCTTCGTGCTCACTTACACGAAAATCAGCTGCGAATGGCTCCACTGCAATATACTGTCTCTCAGCATACGCGGGGCAAGACAGAACGGACAGTGATGCGGTATCTGGTTAAGGCTGGAAGAGCCCGACAGGCGATTCTTCCGACGCTTTTGGCTACAAATATAGCGCGGTAGCTATTTTTATTAGCTTCTCATCTCCGGTCGCATGAAAGGCACAACGCTGCCATCAGTCCTCCACGGCGTTTTTTTGATTATCCGCTCGCAAATATGCCCAATGCATGTACGCCGAAATGCCATGGCGGTTTTTGTTAGGCAAGGCGCGCCCGGATTGCAAAATTCGCGAAATATTTTGGCGCGCGCCCGGGCTGTATATTAGCGGGCAAGTGTTATTCGGGCACTAACACAAGCGATTCTTGTCCAATTGAATTCGACGAATTCAATTTCGCGGCGTTGCGCCCTGTCCCATCACGAAACGCGCGAGCGCGGTGATGGAATTTCGATCGAAAGGCTCGTGCGGCGCGAGACGGCGGCGGCGCGGCGGTGATTGCGGCGAACGCCGCGGCCGCGCTGGTCGGCGGCGGCCACTTTGCTCGCGACGCTCTCCTTTTGCCCGCGCGTTTATGCGATTGGCCCGAGAACGCGGTTTTTTGACGTCGCAATGGCGCGCACACTCGTTGGCGTTTTGGCGTCTTTTGTGGCCATGGAGACGTTATCGTGGCGAAAAAGGCGATCGCCCTACTCGATACGTGCTGCCGGAGATAGAGGGCGAGAGGCAAGAGACAAGAAAAAGAAGAAGAAGAAAGAAGAAGAAGAAGAAGAAGAAAAAGAAGAAGAAAAGAAGAAAGAAGAAAGAAAAAGAAGAAAAAGAAGAATAAGAAACAAAGAAGAAGATGAAGAAGAAGAAGCTCGGGCATTACGCATATACTTAACGGCGCATTCTATTCGGTAGTTTTGGTGTTATGTTTTAAGCGATCACCACCCTGCTTCGAAGCTCTCTCAATAACGCACGATTCACAAACGGGCTGGCCCGAGCCCAGCGCACCGCGTGATATGTCAGCACGCGACAGCCAATCACGCCACTCTCCGATTCAGACGACATACACTGAAGTGTTGGTTTTTGGAATTATAACACAAGCTTGCTGTGTTGGGGTTAGAATGTGCATGCCAAACACACTGTATATCGCCAACGAACGCGGTAAGTATGACTGAGTGTATAGGTAAGCTGTCATCACCTGACACTTTAGATCGTATCATTGACTCAGTGTGGCATTTATTGTACGAGCCAGCGGCAGGCTGAGGGCTTTCCGAGCGCTCATCACAGAGTACCAAAATCATGCAACTGCGTAGCATTTAAAATTCCCAATCACTTAATTATTTAAAATGTAATTTATAAATTATATATTGGCGGCGCACGGCAAGCCGGAGGCTGCGGCGCGCCCCCCTTGTGTCAACACGAGATATAAACACACGACCCGCCGTGTCTTGTCTCCACCGGACTGCTTTTCACATGAGTGACCTATATGTCATGTGACGTCCGGACTAGGTTCTACCGTAGGCCTGCAGGTGCGAGCAGCAAGACATAGCTGTACGATAGAGGCTAACATCCGTAATATATATACATAGTATATATATAGTAGTATATATATATATATATATAGATATCCCGCCCTTAATGTTTTTCTACGAGCCCGCACGTCGGAGCCGTGCCTTACCTCCAAGCGAAATGAGTTAGCTACGTCCCCTATCAATATTATAAAGCAGTCTTACATAATGAGCATAAAAGCAAGAACAACGAAATATGACATACAAAAATAGGCGATGAAAAAGCAAAAATAGAAAATGTGCATCTGTCGTATAAGGAACCCATAAGAACGACCATGAACAACAGCGACGCGTATGAGCATAATACAAGTGATACAAAATCGCAGAGGACAAAAGAGCCGAACAGCGTTGAGGTAACGCGAACCATATAGACAAACAATATATTTTGATAACTCAAAGCAACCGGTAGGAACATGGTAAAAATACTATGACCCCACGGAGTATATGAGGCCCATAGAAAACGAGCACGAGCAAACAAAGCATATGCCATCATACCGGCGTCGTAATATATCCTGCGCCCCAATATATGACATGCGAAACCTCAATATGCCTTCCCCCCCCCCTCTCTCTCCTCTCTCCTCTCTCTCTCTCCTCATCTTCTCCCTTGCCTGTCCTTGGCATTCCTCCCTTCCATACACCTTCAAATCCCTGTCCCTTTCCTCTCACTCCTACAGCCGCGCCGCCTCGTCCCGCGCTTTCTCCCTCCCTCTCTCCGTGAGCATTCAGAAACTCCTAGTTGATAATTTTATTGCTCAGGCTGTAGTATGGTCGTGTGGCATCGTGCGCATCACGTTCGACGCCGCCCGCATGGCGAGAGGAGCGAGACGAGAGCCTGTTCGTCACGGCAATCCCGCGCATGCGCGTGAACAAGCGCGACGCACGCTCGAAGCGAATGCAGGACACCAAACACGCCCGAGAGATGCTGACCAGACGTGACGACTCAGCATACAGCCTCGACACGCGCGCTATATACGATTTCTGGCCATTTTGCGACGAAAATAGAAGTTTGCCGTCGCGAGCCGCGCGAAGTGTATGATGAATCCGCGCAGCTTCGACGGATCATTTGCAATAGCGCGCAATATAATCAATGTCGCCTGTACCGCTATTTACGTAATAGGCGTCGTCCACTGGGTATGGACACGGTTCTGATTTTCGCCGTTGAGGGCCAGCTGGTCTTGACGGGCTCCCGTCTCAGTAACAAAACGCCATTCAGTGTGCTAGTTTCAGCGGCGTCATATAGACTGATGAGTTTTCTGTATAAGCTCGGCGTGTCCGTAGTTGTGATCCTGGAACCTGAGATAAGAGTTACGCGTGCAAGCTAAGCCCACGTGTTTTACCTTCCGCCCTTACAGGTACCTATGAAGCGCACCTCGTGGGAACCGTGACAATACTTATGTGGGGCGGATAAGATCGACTCTCTCGTCTCCTCTCTACTCCGTCGTCTATCCTCCATTTCCTCAGTCGTCACGTCTCACGGCAATGTGGCGGTTCTTCCTTATAGGACCTCTCTCTCTCTCTTCATCGTCCATGGGTCCGTCTCTCAATCCGTCTCGCTCTGTCTCTATCCTCTCTCTCCCTACCTCCTCTCTCCCTCTCTCTTCCGTCTCTTCTGCTTTCGCTCATTCCTCCCCGGTGCTTGTCACCGTCTGAGCTTCCGCTACTGCTCTCCTTCCTCCTGCCAGGCCCCCTTTTCTCTACGGCTCCCTCACAGGCTGTCTCACTTTTCTCTCCGCCTACGCCCACCTTCGCCAATAGCAGACCTCCGCAGGCTATACTCCGACCGTACACACTTTCACCATCCAGGCGTGTCCTTATTCGATGACACTTCAGTTCTTGTTGTCGAATAGAGTTATAATTGAAAGCCGAAATGTCGTCTGTCGAATACAGACGAAGTGACGTACGAAACATGTTAGCTCATTGTTCACGTGCGATTGAATCAATACGTTTTTGTCGCAATATACAACCCAAGACATGCCTCCTTCGAATCAGTTGGGATTATGGCGGTCAGGTAGACGTGCCAGTGTATGGGCAATTAAATATGCTCTATAGGCGCAATGCCCAATCGACATCGGTCGCGTTAATCTTTGACGCAAGTCGTTTACGACAGACAATAACCATTGAGCAATTCAGCCTCTTTCGCGCAGCCCCACGGAGCAAAAATGCCAATTCACCACAGCATCCGTACGTAATACACTCAACCTTTAAAATTTAGCCTCCTGTCAAGGGGGCAAAGTTTCTCGTGCCATCCCATAAAATCTAATGCTAAATTACTGATGTCTCACCATCTTCTATTCATGCCACAATTAACCTGATTCCCTGACCTCCTGTGTCGACGAAATTTATATAACAGTGTCTGGCTTGCGGTAATTTGCTCTCGTAACCAGCGATGATGCAGGTTGGTGGGTGACGGTGGACGGTGGCAACTGACCCAGTCGCAAACGCATTCATAATATTTACACACAATGCGCGGAAGTCAATGCAGCAGATTCGATCATTCACGTAGTAAAGTCAGTGGCCACGTAAATCGTTTGTGATTGCAGTTGATTTTATGAGGCCATAGATGTGCCGACCACGGGCGTCATGTACAAATCCACTGCCTAGTCAATGG
>NW_014580100.1:1720-7982 GCF_000485595.1 Priapulus caudatus | reverse complement strand
GCGTGACAGAACCTATCGGTAACTTACAGCTTACTTAAGTGAAACTACGACCTAACAGGACTTCTACAAGGCTTGCTGATTGGATGGAATCGATTCACAAAATTCAAAATTCATACACATTTATTGCTAATTTCACAGTATTTATCTCTTTATGATAAACTAACCAATAATAAAATAATTATTTGATAAAAAACGACCGGTCTTGATATTATTCTTGACAAGCAAGGTCAAATTACTGTAACACGAGACGCGCGAGTGTCGTGTGGTCAGTGGCAAAAGATAGTTTAAACAAGAGCACAAATGCATACGCCATTGTAAATGTTTGCACTTTTGTTTTTGCTTAGCGATCGGTAAGATAATTACATGTTTTTGACGTGTTTTTCAAGAAAAAACACATGATTATTATCATTATTTATAAAATATAATTCACTATAATTGTAATTTTTAGTCTGAAATGGTAGTTATTTTCATCTTAATTATATAAAGTTAAGGAGGGTCTAGAATCTCTTAAGTAAGGAGAAAAGTTACGAGAAGTTTTTATTCTCTTTAACTTTACGCAAGTTCTCTGTTCAACGCTCTAAGAGAAAAGTTAATGTTAAGATTAATGTACGCACTAATTTGCTTTCTGATCAACGGGCCTCTGAGCTCGAATCAGAATCGAACCTCACAACACACACACCACAGACACACACACACACACACACACACACACACACACACACACACACACACACACACACACACACACACACACACACACACACACACACACACACACACACACACGCATATATATATATATATATATATATAACATGTGTATAGTCATAGGTCTAGTCTGCGTGCGACAAGGTACGTCCTCCCGTAAGCTCCCATATTTGCATACGCCCGGGCGCTGCGCGGTGAAGCCTGTCACACGGTTGCGTCGGCTCGTGTTTTCCGCCGTACACCCCGCGAGACATCCGTCAATAGTAAGTGCACGCACGCGGCCCGCCACGATCGCTGTACGCCGCACCTGATGCGTGCATGTCGCGGCGGCGCACGCGAGACGCAATCGTTCGCACGTTATTAGCCCGGTATTTGCAATTTCGAGTCGGCGATTTTTCGTTTAGTCAGTTCTTTCGCGGACATTCTCTTGCGACGCCCGGGCTGAAGAATTTACTGACATGCGCACCTTGAGAGTATATTCGACCGAATTCCTTTCGGTGCGGGTAGTAGGATGGCGAGAGGGTGGAAACGATAGATCACTATAGAGTCTTATCACGGCGGTACAAATGCCTTTAGGAAAATCTTACGGGATTGTGGTGTAATGAGTTTCTACACGTTGGAGGCGAAGGGTGCGGAAACGTTAGACGTACACGTCATTGACGACGACACAATAACTGCCAATCTCTGAAATCTAACCAACCGCACTCAGAAACTGCCAGCCGCACCCTCCCGCCTGGAACCTCCTCTCTTCTTACGGCTACTATCACACACGTGATAACCACCTGACCGATGTGTAACGATAGAGGGAAGATTAACACAGAAGCGGCCAGCCCATTCTTTCCGATCAAGGAAGCGTAGGAAACTCGTCCCATTCCCGGCTACCACTCATATACGTGAAATAACGTAAATGTAACGCACATTGGCGGTGATATTGTGACACGTAATGCCGCGGTGTGGCCGCTGTAAGTGGTAGTAACCGCGGGTGGCGCTGTAGGTTGGCGGGTAAGCGCGTGTGGCGCGTAGGTGGTAGTGAGTCCGTCGGTGTGGCGCTGTAGATGGTATAAGCCGCGTGTGGCGCTGTAGGTGCGGTACACCGCGTGTGGCGCTGTAGTTTGGTAGTGAGCCGCGGTGTGGCGCCTGTGGGGTAGTGAAGCGCGTGTGGCGCTGTAGGTGTAGTAAGCCGGGGTGTGGTGTCTTAGTGGTAGTTAAGCCGGGGTGTGGCGCTGTATTGGTAGTAAGTAAGCCGCGTGTGGTGCGTAGGGTAGTGAGCCGCGTGTGGCGCTGTGAGGTTGTAGTCAGCTCGCGGTGTGTCGCTGTATGGTGTAGTGAGCCGCGGTGTGTGCGCTGTTAGGTGGAGTAAGTCCGCGGTGTGGGCTGTAGTGTAGTAAGCGCGGTGGTGGCGCTGTAGGTGTAGTGAGCCGCGGTGTGGCACTGTAGTAGTAGTAAGCCGCGGTGTGGCGCTGTCGGTGGGCGTAAGCGCGGTGTGGCGCTGTAGGTGTTAGTGAGGCCGCGGTGTGGCGCTGTAGTTGCAGTAAGTCGCGCGTGTGGCGTTGTAGGTGTAGTTAGCCGCGGTGTGGCGCTTGTAGGTAGTAGTAAGCCGCGGTGTGGCGCTTGTAGGTAGTAGTAAGCCGCGGTTGGCGCTGTAGGTCAGTAGTAAGCCGCGGTGTGCGCTGTAGGTTGGCGGAAGCCGCGGTGTGGCGCTGTATGGTGTAGTCGAGCCGCGGTGTGGCGCTGCTAAGGTTAGTGAGGTCCGGGTGTGGCGCTGTAGTGGTAGGAGCCGCGGTGTGGCGCTGTAGGTGGTAGTGAGCCGCGTGTAGCGCTGTAAAGGTGGTAGTGAGCCGCGGTGGTGGCGCTGTAGGGTGGTAGTAAGCCGCGTGAGGCGCTGTAATGGTGGGTAGTAAGTCGGGGTGTGGCGGCTGTTAGGTGGTAGGCGCGCGGGTGGCCGCTGTAAGGCTAGGTAAGCGCGGTGTGGCGCGCTGTAGTGGTAAGTAAACGCGCGGTGTGGCGCTGTAGGCGGTAGCAAGCCGCGGTGGTGGCGCCTGTATGGTGGTAGTAAGGCCGCGGTGTGGCGCTGCCTAGTAGGTAGTAAGCGCGCGGTGTGACGCTGTAGGTGGTAGTGACTGCCGCCGGTGTGGCGCTGTAGGTGTTAGTGAGGCCGCCCGGTGTGGCGCTGTAGGTGTAGTGAGCCGCGGGTGTGCGGCGGCTGTATGGTTGGTAGTAACCGCGCGTTGTGGCGCGCTGTAGGGCGGCAGTAACATTCCGGCGGTGTGGCGGCTGTAGGTGCCTAAAGTAGATGTCTCCTTCTACCTTGCCGGTTTGCCTATTGTCCACCCTGCAGGTTAAACTCCCGGTTCGTTTCGGTCTATTAAAGGAGGTAAAGGACTGAGAACAGATGCTAACATTACGGCAACGGTGTGTTACTACTCTCATTCCGATTGGTCGCACAGCATACAAGCACTGTGCTGGCGTCAAAATTTTGATTAGATCATGATAAAAAGATGCTACTCGCAGCAGTTGACGACTCAAACCAAGAACATTCTATATCTTATAAACATCTTGTCTCGTCTGCTGGCAGAGACACGGATGTAGCGCGACGCGCTGTAGCCTGTCCCGCACGGCCGGAGCGTATCCGCTACGAGGACTGCGCAGCCTGCAGCCTGGCAGCAGGCTGCGACTACTGCTGGCCGTGCGCGCGCGCCTCTGCTGGCCAGCGCGAAGCAGACGACGACCGGCGCGCATAGACTTCCCTTGCAGCAGCATCGCAACCGGACGTACGAGACGAAGCGCTCATGATGTAAAGCGATGCGCGTGTACGACGAACAAAGATCGCGCGCTAGCCACACTGAGGCCGCCTGGCGACGACGGAGGGAACGCGGTTTCTCGATTCGCTACCCCTTGCCGGGCGGCCCGACGTCGTGAACAGCGTTGTGACCCTGGACGGCCGTAGGAGCAACAAACGGCGGGCAACGCTTACAGTGAATATAGCTATGACTCTGGTGACAGACGGCGAGAAACGACGACGACAACGGCGACGATGACCGACGGTTGACAACGGACGGCCGACGATGACGACGGTGACGATCGGCGAACGATGAAGGCCGATGACGATGGTGACAAGACTGGCGCACGATGACGGCGACGACGACGACGACATACGGCGACAACGACGATTGACGACGGCGACGGCAACGATGACGCGACGTGACGAGGGTGAACGATGACGGCGATGCACGACGGGACGAACGGCGACGCATGGCGAGCGACGACGATGACGACGGCGAACAACGACGATGCGACGGCGACGACGGAGGCAATTACAACGGCGATGTACGACGGTGACGACGGCGAACGGCGACAGTGGACGACGGCGACGGTGGACACGGCGGACGGTGAATGACGACGATGGAGCGAAGCATACTGGCTTGATCGAATCACGGTGGAAAGCTGGCGCGGCTGCTCAGCGGTTGATGCTAAAATGTCGCATGACATGACGCCCAAGGCCGGGAAGCGTTTGCAAGACGGCTTAAGCGAGTGGGGCGGAGGTGCTCGGATGATGAACGACAAGTGGGGTAAATAGTGATTGTCGCTGCACGGGCAAGTAATCTTCTGCGTGGGCCAGCGACGTCGACACCAACTTGCGATTGTGTGGTGCCCCGCGCTTTTGGTATAAAACCTGTGAGCACATCAAATTTCTACATCGTATATGTCGATGGCATCGTAGTCCGCATACATCGCCTATTTTTATCATTTGAATGTACTCGATATTTAAAACAAAGAAACAACAACGTGTTCTATAGGTATTTATGTTTAGCTGCGCGAGTCCTGTATTGTTTCGCTTAACCCCCCGTGGTCGACACTAACAACTGTTTTAGTGCTTTCGGCTTGCTTTGGTAATAGCGAGAAACGCCACCAGGGTCGTTATGTAATCGGGCGGCGTTGTTATTCGTTACGGCTCGAATCCGCGGCTTAAAGACGCTGCAGAAACGACAACGTCTTTGCCTCGCTGCCTCGCACCATTTCAGAGGAATTCGTACAGTCAGACGGGCGCGGCGTGCTTATCATCTCACAGAAGTCTCTGGAATAATTTACGAGTGTAACGACCACGGTCGAGTAAACTGAGAGCGTGAGAGAAGACGAGCGAGGCTTGGTGAACAATGATGGCGATTGTCCGTCTGCGCCTCACCAACAAGACTGCGGCGGGTACCAGTCGGGCAGTATACACGCACGAGCGCTGTACCCTCCGTCCTCGCGCCGACAGTGAGGCGTTCAAACTGATGTAATTGCCCTTTCGCGAGTTGCTGCACCCTGTCCACAGGATAATTCGGTTAATGAGAGGAAGAGGCGCCGAGGGGCAGTAGAAAAAACGGGCTAAATTAGAAATGGGGAGGTGGATGGGCAGAGAATGGGAGCTTAAAGTGTCGAGAGAACGTAAAGGTGGGAGAGCGGAGAAAGTGAAGAGGGTAAACGAGAAAAAAGAGAGAAAAATGGTGTGCGCGCGAGAGAGAAGAGAGAGACCCACAGAGGAGAGAGAGAGAGAGAGCCGGCAAAACAAGGAAGATAGACAAAGAGATTCGAGAGAGAGAGACAGAGAAAGAGAGAGGAGAGAGAAGAGGGACAGATAGTATACAGCGGAGAAAGAGACGAGAGATAGAGAAAAATGCGAGAAAGAGAGAGAGAGAGAGAGAGAGTAGAGAGAAGAGAGGAGAGAGAGAGAGGAAAGTATACAGGGGAAGGGGCGAAGGCCGCCGTTCACTGTTGGCATCTTGCCGTTGCTGCTAATGAAATTTGGTGCGCGTGCGTGTAACCCGCGTTGTCGTGTGACCGACTGTCCGAACCGGCCGGCGTTCGTCGCCTACGTCAGGCATCTCGGCCTTTCTATCAACTGTGTAGCCATACCCTATTTGAGAGCGCGTTTTTATGCAATGTGATAGCATGTAGTTATGAAGATGAGTCGGAGCCCATCCTTGTAATCGGGATGAAGTGAAAATATTTTAATGAAATTATTTGGTGTCTGTCCATCTTGCTATTGTCAGCGGCAACACTGGCAGCTCTGTCGCGATACCTCCGCTCGCAAAGCACTTAGTTTCTATCATATTTAGTTTGCGTAATCGATAATGCGTTCGTTGATAGATATGTTGTTAATACCATTTAAGTAAAAAAAAATTTAATACCGTCAAAGCGCTGCTTTTATCTAGGTTTATGCATCTGCGTAGCAACTGCGATTTCGACATTTCGATCGTTTGAATCAGTCACTTCATCCCTAACAAGCAATCAATGCAATGTTACGCCGGCAGACGAAGTCCATCGTGCGCCGTGCTTTCTAGAAGTGGACAGGAGATTTATTGACATCATTGTCTAACGACGGTCGGCGAATCGCGGACCCATTATCCATCGCCTCGCGTGTATATTAGGATACTCTCAACCTTTTTGGCACGGGTATTTGCTCTAATGAAGATTAAACGTTATTGGCGAATGAATCGAATTTAATCATTGTTTTTATTTATCGAGGAATAGTATCTCTATCTCAAAGAAAAAAGATTTCATCCGAAATTTC
>NW_014580100.1:0-1695 GCF_000485595.1 Priapulus caudatus | reverse complement strand
GGTGGGATGAGGCGGCGGGCGTGGTGCGGGGATGAGGCGGCGGCGTGGCGGTGGGGCGGATGAGGCGGCGGTGTGGATGGGAGATGAGGCGCGGGTGTGTGGTGGGGGGAGGGAGCGGCGGCGTGGGGTGGGGATGAGCGGGGGGTGTGGGTGCGGGGATGATGCGCGACCTTGGGGTGGGGATGAGGCGGCGGGTGTGGTGCTGGGGAAGGATGGCGGCGCTCCGGGCGTTGGGGTGGGGGATGAGGCGGCGACGTTGGGGGGGGATGAGGCGGCTGGGTGTGGGGTGGCGGAGGAGGCGGGGCGGCGTGGTGTGGGGGGATGAGGCGGCGGTGTGGTGTGGGCAGGAGGCGGCGGCGCGGTGGGGTGGGGGATGAGGCGGCTGGCGTGTGGGGTGGGATGCAGGCCGGCCCGACGCTTGGGGTGGGGGGAATGAGCGCGGCCCGCAAGGCCGGCCAACGGCGCGTGGGGTGGGGGATGAGGCGGCGGGCGTGGGGTGGGGGAGGAGGCGGCGGGCGTGGGGTGGGGGATGAGGCGGCGGGCGTGGGGTGGGGGATGAGGCGGCGACGCTTGGGGTGGGGATGAGGAGGCGGGCGTAGGGTGGGGGATGAGGCGGGGATCATGAGACGACGTGAGAGACGCGCACTCTACCACTATCGCGTGCTCGTGGTTAGGACGCGCGTGCTCGCACCGCCAACGCTCGGATTTTCATCGCAGTAATTGACTATAAAGCGCTCGATAGGTATAGCGCGCCGAACTATTAGGTTTTCGCATTAATGTAGTCCGCGTGTGAAAGCAGTTGTCGAATTGAGGACAATGCGGCTGTTTTACGAGCATTCTATGAGAGTTGTCTCGCTCCGAAACTCCTCCGTCAAAATAAAATTGATGGCGTATGAAATAATGCGCTCGGCGCTACGGCGAATCGCGAGCGCGTGAAAGGGAACCATATGGCGCATCTTTCAAAGTTATCTGAAAAGTCTCCGTGTGGTACTGCCACCATCTTTATAATTGCTCGTCGTAAGAATCGTTAATTTATCTTCAAAATCTGGCAGCACATTTTAATCGAATTAGTGGCCAGACAATGATGAGTCAGCCTGTATCGATCAGCCAGGTCTGCGCTCCTGGCGGCCGAGGTTGCAGTCTAGACTGACAGGTGACAGCACTGGCGATTAGTCGACTGCGCAACGCGAGTTGCGCATCCATCATTCTGCGCATGCGCGTGACGTGTGTCCTCTGTGAAGACGGTGCGTAGCGCATAGAACTAGAATAGAAGAGAAATATAGATTAGAATACTTCGTTTCTAGTTCTATGGCGTAGCGTGGGTGTGACGAGGAAAGGGGTTGATGCGCGCGTGGAAGGCGAGGTGAGTAGTCACATGGCAGAAGAAACGGTTATTTGTGTAAAATTCAGAGAATTACGGTCAGACCGGAAGCACGAAGAACTACGAACATCGAGCAATTAGGACCGTAATGACAGATGAAGCTAGATAAATTGCCTATCGCCCTATTCTATATAGAAATTTCGTACGTCAGCGGACTATTGTACCCGCACGCACATACGGACACACGCGCGCACGCACGCACACACACACGTACACACACACGCGCGCGCACGCGCACACACACACACACACACACGCACGCACGCACACACGCACACACACACACACACACACACCTACACACACACACTTAC
>NW_014580099.1:17424-19071 GCF_000485595.1 Priapulus caudatus | reverse complement strand
TGTGTGTGTGTGTGTGTGTGTGTGTGTGTGTGTGTGTGTGTGTGTGCGTGCACTTACACGCGCGTTTGCCTGTGTGTGCGCGCGTGCGTTCTTGCGTGCGCGTGTGTATGCGTGCGTGTGTGCGTGCGTGTGTACGCGTGCGTGTGTGTATGCGCGTGCGCCTGCCTGCCTGCATTAGTGTGGTGATCCCTCTCTGAATAGCGTTGAAATATATTCATGAAATCGGGAGCGAGCGAACAACGCACGCAGATCCAATTATGGAGTTGCGAACCTGTTTAATACCTATTCAATAACTCCATCTAATGCCCCCCGTATAATTCCGTATACTAGCGACAGACCATAATATGATCATTTATTTCAGTACCATGTCAATAACGTAATCAAATTTCACCCGTGGTTTGCATGTGTATGCATCACTATGGCCATCGTTTCGGACTCCATACGCAGTAACAACAAATTAATTAGGCCGTAGTTAAAATGTAACAAGTTATCTATAGTGTAGCTAATATATTGTATCTACTATTGTAAATAGGAGGTATCGACGCTGTTGCGATTAAGTATGTATTGTAACGATGTAGCTACAGCATATATATCAAGTATTTTAACAGTGTCGCTACAGGCTACACGACAATATTGTTAACTTACTTGATATATTGTAACAACGTTGTTGAAATATTTGATATATTGTAGCGACAATATTGTTAACTTACTTGATATATTGTAACAACGTTGTTGAAATATTTGATATAGTTACAATATATCAAGTATTTTAACAGTGTCGCTACAGGCTACACTATATCAAATATTTCAACAACGTTGTTACAATATTATATCAAGTAAGTTAACAATATTGTCGCTACAATATATCAAATATTTTGACAACGTCGCTACAATATATCAAGTAAGTTAACAATATTGTCGCTACAATATATCAAATATTTTAACAACGTTGTTACAATATATCAAGTAAGTTAACAATATTGTCGCTACAATATATCAAATATTTTAACAACGTCGCTACAATATATCAAGTAAGTTAACAATATTGTCGCTACAATATATCAAATATTTTAACAACGTCGCTACAATATATCAAGTAGGTTAACAATATTGTCGTTACAATATATCAAGTATTTTAACAGTGTCGCTACAGGCTACACTATATCAAATATTTCAACAACGTCGCTACACTATATCAAGTATGTTTACAACTGTCGCTACAATATATCAAATATTTTAACAATGTCGCTACACTAGATCAACTATGTTTACAACTGTCGCTACAATGTACATCGAGTAGCTCTAACGGCTCGAACAAGTATGCTAACAACGTCGGTCACCATCAAACAATTATCACAACACACCCGAGCTGCCACATTAAGCCAACACAAGTGTCGTCTAGCGGTTCCTAAATCTGCAGAGATTGTAACGAGAGCGGGGGAGAGAGAGGGGAGGGGGGGGAGGAGGGGAGGGAGGAGGGGAGGGGAGGGGAGGAGGGGAAGGTGAGGGGGTATTAGCGACTGTCAGCTAGTGCTGATAGTTCGGCGTTGTGTCGTTGTTTGTCATATATGTCGAGCCACGCGCGCGCGCGTGCTCTGTCTCTTTCTCTCTCTCTCTCTCTCTCTCTCTCTCTCTCTCTCTCTCTCT
>NW_014580099.1:13889-16466 GCF_000485595.1 Priapulus caudatus | reverse complement strand
AGAGAGAGAGAGAGAGAGAGAGAGAGAGAGAGAGTGAGAGGGAGAGAAAGAAAAAAAGTGGCAGAGAAAGGGAAAGAGTGACAGAAAGCAAGAAAGAGAGATTGATTGATTGACTGATTGATTGAATGAATGATTGATCGATTGATTGATTGATTGATCGATTACTTACTCTGACGCGAGCCTCAGTCAGGTTAGTCCACATGCTGATCTCCTCTCTGGTCGCCATGTCTGGATAGCGGTTCCTGGCGAAGGTCGCTTCCAATTCCTGCAGATTAGCAACGATAGATGCTATAGATTTATATAAGGTTATATATGGTGCTAGTATAGGTTTATATAAGGTTATATATGGTGCTATAGGTTCATATAGGGTTATATATGGTGCTATAGGTTTATATAAGGTTATATATGGTGCTATAGGTTTATATAAGGTTATATATGGTGCTATAGGTTCATATAGGGTTATATATGGTGCTATAGGTTTATATAGGGTTATATATGGTGCTATAGGTTTATATAAGGTTATATATGGTGCTATAGGTTCATATAAGGTTATATATGGTGCTATAGGTTTATATAAGGTTATAATAATATGGTGCTATAGGTTTATATAAGGTTATATATGGTGTTATAGGTTTATATAAGGTTATATATGGTGTTATAGGTTTATATAAGGTTATATATGGTGCTATAGGTTTATATAAGGTTATATATGGTGCTATAGGTTCATATAAGGTTATATATGGTGCTATAGGTTTATATAAGGTTATATATGGTGCTATAGGTTTATATAAGGTTATATATGGTGCTATAGGTATATATAAGGTTATATATGGTGCTAGTATAGATTTATACAAGGTTATATATGGTGTTATAGGTTTATATAAGGTTATATATGGTGCTATAGGTTTATATAAGGTTATATATGGTGCTAGTATAGATTTATACAAGGTTATATATGGTGTTATAGGTTTATATAAGGTTATATATGGTGTTATAGGTTTATACAAGGTTATATATGGTGCTATAGATTTATATAAGGTTATATCTGGTGCTAGTATAGGTTTATATAAGGTTATATATGGTGCTATAGGTTTATACAAGGTTATAATAATATGGTGCTATAGCTAGGTTTATATAAGGTTATATATAGTGCTATAGGTTTATATAGGGTTATGTATGGTGCTATAGGTTTATATAAAGTTATATATGGTGCTAGTATAGGATTATATAAGGTTATAATAATATGGTGCTATAGCTAGGTTTATATAAGGTTATATATAGTGCTATAGGTTTATATAGGGCTATATATGGTGCTATAGGTTTATATAAGGTTATATATGGTGCTATAGGTTTATATAAGGTTATATCTGGTGCTAGTATAGGTTTATACAAGGTTATATATGGTGTTATAGGGTTATATAAGGCTATATATGGTGCTATAGGTTTATATAAGGTTATATATGGTGCTATAGGTTTATATAAAGTTATATATGGTGTTATAGGTTTATATAAGGTTATATATGGTGTTATAGGTTTATATAAGGTTATATATGGTGCTAGCTAGTATAGGTTTATATGTAGCGAGCTATGTTATGTTAATCCGAATAAGTTCCCTATAAGCATAATAAGTTATCGTACAATCTCTCTTTATAATAGTCTTTAGCTACCCTCCTCTCTCTCTCTCTCTCTCTCTCTCTCTCTCTCTCTCTCTCTCTCTCTCTCTCTTCCATCTCTCTCTCNATATATATATATATTATATATAAGATAAGATAATATAGGATAAGATAATAAGATAATATATTCCTATATTATCTTACTCCTGATCTTACCAACACATTGGGTATTTTATGCTGCCAGGGTATTGATATTAATTCGAGAAGAATGAAGTTCATTTAGAATCTCTTCACTAGCCCACTAGGCCAGTAGCCGAGTAGGGCACCTGAAAATTATTATTATTTAGAAATAACTCCGTACCTAGAGTGAGCTCAACCATCCAACACGTGAGCGTGCGTGTATACGCGTATTTGTGTATGCGTGCGCGTGTCCATGCGCGACTTCGTGCGTGCGCGCGTGCCTTCACGTGTAAGTGTGTGGCGGGATGAGAGATAATTGAAAATGTTTTAATTATGATAATACACGGTGCAAGGTTGATGGCGATTTTAGGTCGTGACTGTTCCGCGTTACGCAGCCGTGCAAAACGAGCCGGAATGTCTACACCTCCTTGTAATAATCACTCAAACATTAAGCGCAAGCCCAGTCTGCGTGAAAAAGGAGGGATCAATGTGTACTTACACGTTGTAAAGTAATAAACTGCTCAACATTTTATGCCATCGCTGACGCCAGTTGCCAGTACATTACCTAATTAGCGATAAATCGTTATAGTTGTTCATTTTCTGACGATGCCAGTTTTACATGTTTTTCCACCACGCTGCCGGCTGCTCGCCTTCCTCCCTTCCTCTCACTTTTCGCCATAATCATCGCTCTCTTTCTCTCTCTCTCTCTCTCTCTTTCTCTTTCTCTTCTTCTCTCTCTCTCTCTTCTCTCTCTCTCTCTCTCTCTCTCTCTTTCTCTTTCTCT
>NW_014580099.1:11986-12901 GCF_000485595.1 Priapulus caudatus | reverse complement strand
GTGAGGTGTGGGTGGGGGAGGGGTGGAGTGAAGTGTGTGTGGGGGTGGGGAATGGGTGGAGAGAGGTATAGGTAGGGGGGTGGTGGGGAGTAGGTAGGGGAAGGTGGTGTGTGGGGGTGAGGGCGCAGTGAGGTGTGTGGGGTGGGGGGCGAGGGGTGGCGTGCAGCCCGTGTGTGTGTGGGAGAGACAAGGAGCGAGGTCGAGGAGTAGCGCGCGGTGTGTATGTGTGTAGAGTAAAAAGCGAGGCGGTAGCGCGCGGTGAGTTTGAGGGGAAGGGACGAGGGGTGGCGTGCGATACGCGTGGGAGATGGAGAGCGAAGGGTGGTTTGCGGTATGTGTGGCTGCGGGGTGCGTGCGTGTGAGATACAGGGGATTGATGGGGTGGCCATGGTGTCTCGTATGTGTGGGCAAAAATGTCGCCCAGCGGGTCATTATACACAATGACAACTCTATATAGTATAATCTTTCCCGGCGCGTAATGGCAGTAACGCGTGCACTACTAATAAAACGTAGATGACTAATAATAACCTGATGTCATTACTTTAACAACAACGCCGACCATTAATGAACTAACAGACTCGATTACCTACAAATGTGACACACGCGCCCGAGCACGCGCACACTCGCTCACTTACGCACGCACGAACGCACGTGCACACCCACACACACGCACGTCCGAGGCTCCGAGCAAGCACGTGCACACGCACGCACGAACGCACACCCACTGGCGCTCAGCGTACACACATACGTGCACGGAAGCACGCAATCACGGACGCTCGTGCGCACGCATTCACGAACGAACGCACACACACAAAGACAGAAAGACACACACACACACACACACACACACACACACACACACACACACACACACACACACACACACACACACACACACACACACACACACACACA
>NW_014580099.1:6321-11961 GCF_000485595.1 Priapulus caudatus | reverse complement strand
TGAGGGGGAAGGGACGAGGGTGGCGTGCGATCTGCGTGGGAGACTGAGAGCCGAAGGGTGGTTTGCGGTATGCTGTGGCTGGGGTGCGTGCGTGGTGAGATACAGGTGGATCTGATGGGGTGGCCATGGTGCTCTCGTATGTGTGGGCAAGAACGTCGCCCAGCGGGTCGCGAACTTTTTTTTTCGCTAACCACACTATCATGTCCCAGAATTTTGGACTGCTCTAATTGGCTGTTTATATGACGGTATCGCAATTATGAACGTATCAGGATATTATGACCCTAACCCTAAACTAACTCCTACCCTAACCCTAACCCTAATCTAACGCCTACCTAGACGCCTAACCTATACCCTAACCTTAATACAGAAAACAAAAAATAATTAAAAGACAACGGGATTCGAACCATCCGACCTTCTCAGACAGTAACACGTGGTCGTGCTATCCATTACGACCAGAAAGACTTCATGAGCAAATAGCACATCGACATCTGCACTAGCCAGCACATGTGTTTTTGAACCCAATCAGGAGACCCGATCGAATCAATCACACCCAATCAGCATTCTTCCGACTGGATATGTTGGTTAGAAACAAAAATGTCGCCCAGCGGGTCTTATACACAATGACAACTCTATATAGTATAATCGTTCCCGGTCGGTACATGGCATGTACGCGTGCACTACTAATAAACGCTAGATAAGACTAATAATAATGATGTCATTACTGTTAACAACAACGCCGCACATTAATGGAACTTAACCAGAACTCGATTACCTACAAATGTTTGACCCGCGCCCGAGCACGCGCCACACATCGCTCGCACTTTAGCGCACGCACGAACCCGTGCACACCGCACACGGACTCTGCGCACGTCACGAGGCTCCGAGCAAAGCACGCTGCCTACGCACGCACGAACGCACACCCATGGGCTCAGCGTACAGCACATACGTGCACGAATCCGCACGCAATCACGGGACGCTGCTGCGCACGCATTCACAACGAACGCAGCACACACAAAGGAAACAGAAAGACACCCACACACACACACGCGACACACAACACACACACACACAACAGGACAACCAACACACACACACACACGCACACACACACACACACACAGCACACACACACACAACGCATGCCGCAGACCGCAAGCGCACACGGCCGTACCACCAACACGCGCACACGACACACACCACACATCACACGACACACGACACCGACCAGCACACACACACACACACCACACACCAACACACACACACCACACACACGTCACACACCACTCCCCCACACACCACACCGTATATAGAATACAAACGCCGAATAATTTACCCCCAAGTGATATAACACGGCAAATTGATATCGTTTTGACTCGCCACTCATCAACCCGGCCGCGCCTCTCCACAAGACCAACGCACATTGACGGGTCATTAAACTTCCATCGCAACGCAACCCCCCCCCCCCCCACGCCCGCCGTCATATTGTGATGATTAGAAAGACAAGGTGTACTGTCCACGCGCCCGCATACGTCGAACGACGACGTATGATCGCCTACAGATACTGCAATCTTCACGTCACCAATGCAGAGAGCAGAGATTATGAGAGAGAGAAAGAGAGGGGAGAGAGGAGAGAGAGAGAGCAAGGAGAGAGAAGAGATGGTGGAGAGAGAAAGAGAGGGGAGAGAGAGAGACGAGAGAGAGAGAGAGAGGAGGGGGGAGAGAGGAGAGAGAGAGAGAGAGAGAGAATGAGAGAGAGGCGAAGAAGAGAGAGAGAGAGAAGAGAGGAAAAGAGAGCGAAAGAAAGAGAGAGAGAGAGAGAGAGCGAGAGAAGAAAGAAGAAAGAGGAGGACAGAAAGCGGAGAGAAAGAGAGAGAGAGAGGGGGAGAGAGAGGGAAAGAGAGAGAGAGCGAGAGAGAGAGAAGACGAGAGAGAGAGCGAGAGAGAGAGAGAAAGAGAGGACAAGAGAGGATGAGAAAGAGCAGAAAAAGAGAAGGGGAAGAGAGAGAGAAAGAGGAGAGAGAGAGAGAGAGCGAGAGAGAGAGCGAGCGAGAGAGAGAAAACGAAGAAGAGAGGACAGAAGAGCGAGAGAAAGGAGAGAGAGAAGAGAGAGAGAGTAAGAGAGAGAGAGAGAGAAGGAGAGAGAGAAAGAGAGCACAGAGATGCGGAGAAAGAAGTAGAGAGATGAAAGAGAGAGAGAGCGAGAGAGAGAGAGAGAGAGAGAGAGAGAAGAGAGAGAGAGAGAGAGAGAGAGAGATTCGCCGCGGTCACGCACGCACGCAGCCCTCGTTCATGATTCATAACCTATATCGTGATGAACGCAATGTCGCCCCAACTATAGATGCTAATCGTTCGACTCCTTCCTCGCAGATAAAACGCGAACAGCAGCAAGCAAAAAAACAAGCACAACAGAAGCTCGAGATATCGATCTTGGGAAATGATACGGTGTCTAGCCAATGTTCTGTCGAGCATGTTAACTCGTGCTCGCCAACCCAAGGGATACGTCAAGCATACAATCGCGACCGTAGAAGAAAATAGCGTTATGAGCAGGAAAGAAAACTTCGCTGCATCCTAGACTGAATCCTAGTTCGTGCGGCTGCCACAGGTTGCCTGGTTCTTAACGACGCACGGTGTCAGTCTAGCTACATCCTGCGTACGATTCGTAGGCGATTCCCATCACGATATGCGCTAAACTTTGTTGAATTCGAGAACAAACACACCCGCTGTCTACGAATTACGTGAAATTGGTAAATCGCGGGTAAAACGAAAGCGGCGCCACAAAAATCGCTCGTCTAAAGGTAAGAATCGACGTCTCGGGGTCAACTAGAGTTCATTATCGTCCCTCCATTGTGTGTAGTCACCGGAGAGGGGCACACCGGTGCACGGAACAAGACCCTCAAGTCACCGGGAGTATCGGCTATGCGAAACATCGCAGCTGACATGGATACTCTTTTGTCCTGCGCGGGTGGAGAGATCAGAGCAGAGCGATCAGACTTCTCGGGGCAACCTATCCGGCTCTATGATGGCGCCGGCACAACAATAGTAGCTGTTGTCGTTGTTTCAGCAGCTGCGCGGCGGCTCCGACGTGATACGCAATAACTGCAACTCTTTGATGGAATCGGACACGAGCATCTGTCTGCGCGTTCTCTGCCCAGATACAATCGTTGTGGATTAATCCCTCAATTGACGGTCCCCCGCCCTCCCGCCCAACTCCTCATCCCACGTGTTCTCTCTGCATTTTACTACTGCATCTTACTCTGCTACTCTGCATCTACCGGCATCTACTTACTACTGCATCTTATTACTGCATCTTACTACTGCATCTTACTACTGCATCATCTTACTACTGCATCATCTTACTAGTGCATCTTACTACTGCATCTTACTACTGCATCATCTTACTAGTGCATCTTACTAGTGCATCTTACTACTGCATCTTACTACTGCATCATCTTACTAGTGCATCTTACTACTGCATCTTACTACTGCATCATCTTACTACTGCATCTTACTACTGCATCATCTTACTAGTGCATCTTACTACTGCATCATCTTACTAGTGCATCTTACTACTGCATCTTACTACTGCATCTTACTACTGCATCTTACTACTGCATCATCTTACTACTGCATCTTACTACTGCATCATCTTACTACTGCATCCTACTACTGCATCTTACTACTGCATCATCTTACTACTGCATCCTACTACTGCATCTTACTACTGCATCCTACTACTACATCTTACTATGCATCTACGCACGCTTGCCGCCGTTATCCCACTCCCTGCGTGACTATAACAGAAAGTATTCACCGAAATACACATGTAAAGACATAACATGTGCGCGTGTGAGTGACAGGCATCTATGACGTTGAAGCATCTTCGCTGCATCGCTGCCTCTATTGACTATAGAATTAGTGCCGGAAGAAGCAGGAGAAGTGGCAACGATCTTCAGCATTTACTTGAACGAGCCCACGCACGCTGATATACAACGTCTTTTATTGCTCGCTCACAAACGACCCTCCTGGAACGTGCTCAGCATCATTATCGCTGCTAAGGTAGTTTCAGTCCACTCGACTGATATACTTTCAGAGCCGGTAGCGGTCATAGCGAGTGGGAGTGCATCCACACAGGGAGAGCCTCCTGCTAGTTGCAATGGAGAATAGGCGGCCGCGCCACGCGTGCCTTCATACGGCCTCGCTCTGTCTTTCTTTCTCTCTCTCTCTCTCTCTGTCTCTGACTTTCTCTGTCTCTTTGTGTCTCTCTGTTTCTGTGTGTGTGTGTGTGTGTGTGTGTGTGTGTGTGTGTTCTTTCTTTCTTCTTGTCTCTCTCGTCCCCTCCCGTCTCTCTCTCTCTCTCTCTCTCTCTCTCTCTCTCTCTCTCTCTCTCTCTCTCTCTCTCTCTCTCTCTCTCTCTCNACAGTTTCTAAACGATAGTTTGTAGTGCCGGTGAAAAAACTACGAGACATACAGCCTGCACCACAGGTCATACCCTTGTCCTTGGCCAGTTCATACTCTAGCCACGGGTATGACGATTTCCACGCTGGCTGGAACGTATGCATCCTTTTGGTCTTATCATAGACCACGCTGGCCATCTAATTTCTCCTCCTGCGACTTACATTTGGGCGGTGGAGGACGAGCTCCGTCCAAATACTTTCACATAACAACATTGATGTTAGTATTGGATAAGGATGTACCTACTACTACAGGGTTTCTTATACATAAGAGGCACAGTGGCGCACCGCCATTGTCAAATTTAACATCGCTGATGTGAAAATGTTCCTGCATTTACTGAATAAGTATATCCTGTATCTATATACCCATAAGTATATCAATACATCCTGTATTTGAATCCATCATGCGCATTTTTTTCCCAAACTGGCCATTACCTCCTTTGTCTAATTTTCCCGCAGAAGAAACCCTGTACTATATGCTTCACTACTTGTATCACTACTATAGATAACTATTGGTATCAACAGTAGGGACAGTGATTTTCCGTTTCAAAAAATTGCCTTTTCCGTTTGGGAAAATCATGAATTCCGTTCCAAAGTAAAGAAAAAATGGAAATTCCGTTTTGCCATAGAGATTGTACATGCCAAAAAATGCACAATTCCGTTTACATATATTTGCATGAAAAAAAAAATTTGGTACAACCTTTGAAACCGGATCCGGCACCGAAACACGGGGCTACCAAAAGTTGTAGTTGTAAGTCATTTCGCTCTGAAACTTGTCTGAATGTAAACCATATCATTACCAATGCTATTGTCGACTGTTTTTTGTGTGATTTTATTGAAATTTCCATGTTGTAATATTAGGCTTTCAGATTTGAAAAGTACAGTCCTGAGCACTACTAATGACTCCCCTAGCACACCATAGGGGGTCTTTTCACGCTCCATAATCACACCATTAAGAGGCATGATGGAGAGCTCCACTAAAAAAATCACACCCTTACGGATACTCTCCACGTTGTGCACGGGCAGTGCTCGAAATAAGAAAAAAAATGTGGTTGTCCTGCGGACAACCCAGGCATCAAATCGGGTTGTCCGCAACAATTTCTGGTTGTCCCAAAAAATATCCCCAAATCTCCTATTTTCAATCACATAATATCAGGAGTGTATCAATATTGATACACTCCTGATA
>NW_014580099.1:1507-3629 GCF_000485595.1 Priapulus caudatus | reverse complement strand
GTAGTAACCAGGTATGTAGCCCCTCCAGCCCTACAACTGTTTCACGTCGGCAGAAAACCACTTCTCGCCACGTATAGTGGAAAACGAGCAGGTAACTTGTGGCTACCGTGTAGGTACCTGTCTTTGAATGCTGTTGTCTAGTTGTATAAACCAGAGGGTAGTAACCTGTACCTCTGCCATACGTTCAGTTACGTACACACCACAAATTGTTGTGTCGCTAACCTTTTCGCACCCCCCTACATTGACAACTCTATGGAGCTCTATTTCAACATAATACACAGACTTTTGGTGCGCGATTTCAACCACTTTTATGAAGCGCGATGATGCACGCACCATGGCACAATTTCGGGTGCGCGATGGAGCGCGAGCGCGATCGCGCCCCTTAAAAATGAAAGCCTGTAATATTTTCAAATTACGTTTTCCGCGTTTTTCCGTTTGAAAACATCTTTTTCGTTTCCAATGGCCGTTTCCGTGTTTTCCGTCCGTTTTTCGCGATCGCGGAAAATCACTAATCTACAACAGCTTCAATTAAAACACGCATGCGATGTGGTTGCGATGTAACTACCTCGCTATGAGAGCGTATAAACTGATTAGTTGTGTCATTTATACAATCAGACCGTTTGTTCTATGTTGATAGCTACTGTCAAGCGATCGATCGGTATAGACTGGTTCGTGGCCCCATTATTTTAAACAATGTTTGTACTGTCATAGGGTCTAGTGTGCTTAGAGCGTGCTAGCGTCTACTTGTACTAGCACGTCTATTAAACAGGGAAAACTTGTTGATGGCAAGGAGTATATATATCAGGCCCCTCCCTACATTGCGCAAACCGGGCGCGCCCGCCCCGTTTGGGAAAACTCACCCCCCCCCCGTTTTAATTGTTACGCCACGTTTAAATTACCTCCGCCCCCATTAAATTCCACCACAATAAAAGTTTGACAGCGCGGGAATCAATCGTTTGTTGATGCCGCCATTTTGCGAGCAGTAACCAAAGCACACTTGTGTGCTTCGCTGTGATTGGCTGGTCACCCGCACTGCTAAGCCAATCAGCATAGAGCTCTTTTGAACAGTTCACACATGCGCATAGTCAAAAACTACATCAGGCCGAGTGAGTCCAGGGAATAATTTTCCCGGTATCGCATCGCAATTCGCGATGTATTTTCAGCCATTTGCTACGCATATTTTTTTATGAATCGCAGTTGTGCGATGCAGCCCATGCCCAGACTAGACTAAGAAAGTATTCGTCGTCCATGCATAATCATACTAGCTTATGACAAAAAAACTCTAGTTCCTCCCATTTCATCTGCCGCGTTGTCTTATAAAAGCATTTGAAAATACCTCCAATGTTGCTTCAAATTCTCCGATCGTTGTTGACACTTTCGCATTGCCCTGCCAAGCAACTGCACAGCGGTGCTGCGGTACAGCGGTACGGGTGTAGCAAAGATAAAAACATGTGACGTCACCTAACCGTTTCTTGGCAAAATTGTTTGGCAAACAATTTAGCGTTGGCACCAGATTTCGCACCTCTTTCTTGTGGGTTTTAAGCAAATGCACAATAAAATGGAGGAACTAGAGTTTATTTGCCATTTAAATTTTAGGTAGTGTGATTATGCATGACACAAAGTATTTGCTAGTCTAGTACTGGAGAAATTAGCGTTTGGATGTGCATTGTGCGGCTTTAATAACTTCATTGTTCATGGTTAAATCCTGAAATTGTTTACCTTGACAGTTTGCACTGCTGTGCTCGAGACTCTTTCGTGGATAGATACCGGTTTAGCCCGCACCCTTGGATTCAAAATATCTCTGTACACGCCCGTGACCGAGCAAAATTGCCAACATTTAAAAACGAACCCCCCCCATTATATAAGCTAGGCATATTTGATCGGGCACCCAGAGCCTATCTTCCGACGGAGACCAACCATGCCCAAAAACCGAACTATTGCATATAGGTTAGAAATCAAGAATAATACTTGTTAGATTCATGGGTGTATAAGAATTACCATGCTTAATAGAAACCCTTGATTTTTAGAACACACACGTGTACAGATGGGAAACGCGTTCGATCGGTTTGCTCTGAGCTACGTGTAGAGGAGCCACACACTTGACAAAATAACAATTAAAAAA
>NW_014580099.1:0-1189 GCF_000485595.1 Priapulus caudatus | reverse complement strand
AGAAATTAGCGTTTAGATGCGCATTGTGCGGCTTTAATATATATATGTTATTATGACCATTAATGAAATTAAAGTTGGGAACACTCCTAATGGAGTATCACCCAGAATCTACGTCGACTGTTTCACGGCACGTAGTGCGGAGCGAGAATCTAACTTAATTATGACTATCGACTCATATCTTTTATTATAAAATGGCTCGGATATTTTATGCATCATGATTGGTCAAAACTTGTCACGTGACACGCCGTTGTTGTTGTTATAATGCACGCCAAACCGGGTAAAAAAGCCCCGCAAAAAAAGGTATATTACACGTTCGCGATTATGTTAACATTTACAATAATTAAAGCTGCACTATGCGCATCCAAACACTAATTTCTCCAGTACTAGACTAGCAAATACTTCGTGTCATGCATAATCACACTACCTTATGGCAAAATAAACTCTAGTTCCTCACATTTTACTGTGCATTTGCTTAAAACCCACAAGAAAGAGGTGCGAAATCTGGTAATCTGGTGCCACCGCTAAATTGTTTGCCAAACAATTTCGCCAATAAACGGTTAGGTGACGTCACATGTTTTTATCTTTGCTACACCCGTACCGCTGTACCGCAGCACCGCTGTGCGGTTGCTTGGCAGGGCAACGCAAAAGTGTCAACAACATCGGAGAATTTGAACAACATTGGAGGTATTTTCAAATGCCTTTTATAAGACAACGCGCAGTGAAATGAGAGGAACTAGAGTTTATTTTGTCATAAGGTAGTATGGTTATGCATGACACAAAGTATTTGCTAGTCTAGTACTGGAGAAATTAGCGTGTAGATGCGCATAGTGCGGCTTTAAGCATCAAACTGAAATTTTCAAGATCTAGCCTTACTATTTATTTTCTAGACTATTTATCTAGACTGTTTATCTAGACATACTGTTAATTGTGTGTGTGAAGCCATTTAACTAAACTGTAAATATGTTTGTTTTGACGTTTGAAATTGAAATCAATTTTCGTGATCTAGACTCAGTCTTCGACGTTAGGCGGTGGACCGTGGTCCGAGACCACCAAAATCTCTCTCGGTCCAGTAAATTTAACAAGTTAAATGGACCGTCGGTCCACCCGTTTTTTTCAGCCACTCTAGTTACAGTATTTAAATAATTTATCAAAGTATTTATGAGACTACTTACTGTATAAATAACACTTT
>NW_014580098.1:5461-20847 GCF_000485595.1 Priapulus caudatus | reverse complement strand
TGTGAAGAGCGAGGCGTTACACACGTTCATGCACGCGGCGCCGGTAAGATAACACAGTATCTTCGACCCTGTCAACGCTTCCTGCTTGAGAAATCCTACAGTGAGAAACCCCGGGAAAGGGGCGTGTAGATCATTGATCTAGCAGTCATGTATCATTTCAGATGGAAAAAAATGTGTTTATCTCATGGGGACTGGAATATAGGAATTATTATCGCCGCATTTATATTCTATGAAAAATGCGGTTTGTAGAATTAATATACAATTTTAACGGACAGAAAATATTGAGTGATACGAAAAATTGAATTCCAGTTTATGGAATGCTGTCCCCGTCTTCACATTTACCTACGTCACAGTCGTCAAAACAAATACACGTTCATAACCGTATAAGAAACTTACAAGCCTATTTTTAGATTCATATAATTATATCATGATTATTATAGGACGGAATAAAGAGCATCGTTACGATTACACTATAGATCTACACTAGATCCCCCGTCACACTAGATCTACACTAGATCCCCCGTCACACTAGAGCTACGCTCATCACGATCGCCCCACGCTCAAAACATTTGGCCGAGCGTGGTGAGAGCGTGGCTAATTGGGTCCCAGCGCCGATACTACGATCTAAGTGCGTCTTTACCCCGATCTCATTGCGCCCAACAAGCTTTCACCATGCTTCATACCACACTCAACACCACGCCCGCATCACGCTTGCACTGCGCCCGCTGCGTCTTTATTGCGACCAATCCGATCGCATTGCGTTCAAACGACGCTTTCACTGCACTTAAGCAACGCTCACCGCGCCTCAACTGCGCGCCAGTCACGCTCCTAGTGCGACTTATTCACGGTGATGACGGACAATGATCATGGTACGGCAGCAGTTGTAATGCAGGTTTTTTATGCGCATGACCGGTCGTGCTCAAGAGCCGAACGTGCGTCTGGCTGCTGTGTGCGCAGGTCGTGGAACAACGCATTAGACATGACAAGGGAAACTCTTAATCGGGTTTTACCATGCGTGTGTCTTTCGGCAATGCCTCTGTCATTTGTAAGCGCGTAAGGTCGAAAGAAACACATCGCCTGGGGTGGCTAAGGTGACGAGGGACCCGCGCGTTGTTGCATGCTCATATACTTTAGCATAGCGCCAGGGAATAGCGGGTTGCTGCGGCTCTGAGATCGGATTTTACTGTTCAACTGTCTCTCGTCTACGACCTTGACTTTGTTAAGCATATATAAGATCGGCCAAAAAACATTGCCCTGGGTGGCTAAGGCGACGACCGACCCGAGCGCCATTGCTCGTGTGCTTTATCATAACTGCAGGAAATGGCGGGATGTTACGGCCGTAATAAGCGTATAAGATCGGCCGAAAACGATTTACGTCAGTAAATAAAAGACGGAAAATATTCCAGATCTTCTGGAGACGTGCGGAGGATTGTAGCGTCAGATATGTCTGTGCGCATGCTCACTATCAGCTAACAGAAATCACATTTTGTTAATTATAACTATTTTGTTAAATAATTATTTAAAAAATCAGCGGGCATACTCAGGAATATTTTTCTATGAAAATTATTTGAGAAAAGTTGCGATAAGTTGAGGTACATTGAGGTATATTTCGTTCGAACTAATATTTAGATACTGCATGAGCATANCCGGTCGTGTCACGAGCTGAGCGTGCGTCTCGCTGCTGTGTGCGCAGGTCGTGAAACCAACGCATTAGACATGACAAGGAAAACTCTTAATCGGATTTTACCATGCGTGTGCTTTCGGCAATGCCTCTGTCTTTTATAAGCGCGTAAGGTCAAAAGAAACACATCGTCTTAGGGGCTATGGTGACGAGGGACCGCGCGTTGTTGCTCATATACTTTAGGAAATGCGGCAGGGGAATGGCGGGCAGTTGCTGCGGCTCTGAGATCGGATTTTACTGTTAATGTGCTCTCGTCTACTGTGACCTTGACTTTGTTAAGCTATAAGATCCGGCGCGGAAAAACATTGCCCTGGGTGGCTAGGCGACGACCGACCGAGCGCCATTGCTGGTGTTGCTTTATTGTAGCTACTAGCCGGGATAGCCCGGGCGTATGCCGGCAGAAATCAGTGGCGTTACGTCAGCATGGTGACGCTCTGGGTTGAAAGCGAAAATACCCCAAAAAATGCTAACTATTATCTATCCATTGCGATCCATCACTGAGTCTATCATCCATCCATCGCATTCCATGCAATCCCATACCATCCCATCGCACCGCACCGCATCCCATCCCATACCATCCCATCCCATCCCAATCCATCCATCTCAGTCGCCATGCGCACGCATTACAACTACTGCCGTATCATGCTCATCGTCCGTCATCACCGTCGTCATCGTCGCCGTCACAGTCATCGCCGCCACCGTCGAGATTGCTAACAGCGCAGCAGACGTGACTCGGGTGTTGAGACTTCGGGCAGGTCGTGGTTCGTGCATCCGTGGGAGTTGCCTGTATGTAGGTACACTGCTAAGATGAACAGCACATCGGTCAGTAACAGTTCTACAGACGTCTCGCCCGACCTGCCGAGGACAGGGGTACCGTTCGGACAGATGGTCGCCTACATTGTCATACAGATCTTCTCCAGCAGTACGTAAAACTTCGTGTCAGTTCTTTAGTAGGGAAACATGGGTAGACATCGTGTTATTTAAGAGAGGTTATTTTGGCGGAATGGCGGAGCGCTGGTGATTAAGACACGCGAATCGCGGCACGTGCGTTCGTGTGTTTATTGCGCGCATTGTATGTGTATCGCTCGTGAAACTAAACGCAATGGTTTTTTAGCTTAGGTGTGAACGCGTTTACGCGCACGCGCGCACACACTCGCACACACGGAAACATCTCTGTATGTATGTATGTGTGCATGTAACAGGTATCGGCGTCGTCGGCAACATTCTGGTGTTGGGTGCTGTACTAATGTACAAACCACTGCGAAAATCTGGCAACATCTTTATCGCAGCTCTGGCCATCGCTGATCTTTGGGTGACCGGATACATCACACCTATGGGAATTGCAGGTAAACCTATATTCATTAAATTTGCTTAATTAATTTAATGCGCAGTTTGAATTTAATCGCGCTATGTTGTTGTGGATATAATTGCTAACGTAAATTTATTTTTCAATGTGTCTCGCTAGTGATTCTCGATTGACCAATCTAGTGTAATCGTAACGGTGCTCTTTATTCCGTCCTATAATAATCATGATAATATCATGATTATTTAGATGATTATTTGTGAAGACAGATTATAGATTCATATAATTATATTATAATTATATGAATCTAAAATCTGTCTTGTATGGTTCTTATACGGTTATGAACGCGTATTTCTTTTGACGACTGTGACGGAGGTAAATGTGAGGACGGTGATAGCATTTCATACACTAACTCTGTGTTGAATTCTATTCTTCGTATCAGTCAATATTTACTGTCCGTTAAAATTGTTTTTTAATCCCACAAACCGAATTTTTCATAGAATAAGCAGCGATAATAACTCATATATTCCAGTCCCCACGAGATAAACACAATTTTCCATCTGAAATGATACATGACTGCTAGATCAATGATCTACACCCCCTTTCTCGGGGTTGCTCACTGTAGGATTTCTCAAGCAGGAGGTGTTGACAGGGTCGAAGATTCTGTGCACGTTCACGGGAGCCGCATGCATGAACGTGTGTAACGCCTCGCTCTTCACACTTATGGTCATCAGTGTCAGTCGTATGTTCGCCATTTGCTACCCCAACGTCTACGGACGCGTGTTCACGTCGAGCAAATGCGTCGCCATCGTCGTAGTCACGTGGTTTGCCGTCTTCGTCATGAATCTACCGGCGTTCTTCTACGACAACAGCTTCTGGTTTGAGCCCCGTTCGCAGTCGTGCCTGTGGAATTGGTACACGAGCCCGCTACACCGCCACCTGTGGGCAGCGCTCTGTCTAATATCGCCTGTAGCCGTGACAGCCATCTGCTACATGAAGGTATTCATCCACGTTCACAAGAGTAAGCAGCGGGTAAGTACTTTTGGGTTAGACTGGCACTACTTCTAGCGCCATTGCGAGTCTTGTTACTCCCCGCGCGTACGTCTGCCCGTCGACGCCATCTCAACTATGACATTGTCCCAATCCCTTTAATTCAATTCTACCTTCCAATTGAGTGCGCAGTTCTTGCTGTGGATAGTAACCGCATAAAATTGAGTTTATTGTGACTTTATTATATCTCACAGAAGGAAATCCTACATAACGTATTCTCGCACAAACAAAAATTATAACTGGATAAAGGCAACGCGCCTAACATGCCCTTCATAATGCCTCTCATTTCATTAGTCATGTCTGCAATCTCTGCATTAGTAGCTAAAAGGGGCAGGTACCCCAAACTCTTACTACCAAAATTACTACCAAAGTCTTAATGTTTCTCTACTCATATATATATATATATATATATATATGTGTCAGTGTGCGGCAGCATGCGTGCGGTGTACATGTATGTTGCAGAGGAGCATTTGCACGGCATTTACAGAAAATTGTCGGCAATAATAGGCGAAGGAGAGTAGAGAAACATTAAGACTTTGGTAGTAAATAGATTTCGTATTTATTTAGCATTATATTTTATTGAAACGCTCCAAGTGCCTGTGATGTGGACAGTAACCGCATAAAATTGAGTTTATTATGACTTTATAATGTCTCGCAGAAGGAAATCCTACATAACGTACACTCCGCCACTCGCACAAACCAAATTATGTTCGGATAAAGGCAGTGCGCCTAACCTGCCTTCATGATGCATCGAATTTCATTAGTTATGTCTGCAATCATTGCATTAGTAGTTAAAAAGACAGACACTGCTATTCGACGTCAATCTTTGGTAATAACAATAGTTACGTTTCTTGCATTCTACCCCGAAGCTACTCGGTTATTCGGCGGTACCGTAGCGAGAACGGGGTAACATTGCCTTTGTTCGCTACAGGTCGCAGCTGCAGGTGCGGTCCAGCCGAAAACGAAGACGTCTACGGCGTCGACCGAACTCGCACGAACCCTCTGCACGATCTTCGTCGTGTTCGTAATCAGCTGGACACCGATGGTCTTTGACTTCTACTTCGATCCCAACTACGACTGGCCGGCGCCATTTTTTCTCTTCGCGATCTTTATGGCGCACTTCAACAGCTGCGTCAACCCGATCGTCTACGGCGTGACCAACAGGCAGTTTCGTGCTGGCTTCAGACACGTTCTGTGCCTGGGCGGGCGCGGTAAGGATCAGTCCGCTAGCATGCAAAACACGTCGCATGTTGGGTTGAGAAATTGGCGCGTTGGGGATCAGGCCGCTACCATGCAAAACACGTCGCATCTTGGGTTGAGAGACGGGCGGCTGACGCCCCGCAGCGGGATAGCCTTCACATCTGCATCTAGCAACACGGTTACAGTAAACGAAAAGGTTTAGCATCAAAATAGATGCCGAGTAGACCCTGTTCAATGATACCGTTGCCACGGTAACCGTCGTGCAGTTAGAAGCCTTTTTTACTCTCCCGCGGGTATATGAAATCCCGGAAGACGAGACACCTATTCAATTCTTTGTAAAATCCTGTAGTTTGCCTCAAGTAGTAACGGCCTCAAACGGCCAAAATATATCTCTGGGGGATGCATGGCGTCATTAAAAAGTTGATTCAGCGGTGTTTGATGTGATATTGTCATACGTTGGCAGCCGGTCTAAAAAATTACTCGCGGGCGCCGCATTTACGCATAAAAATCTGCACCCGTTTTAATGTCCTGGCTGTGTGGCCTCCGATTGGTCAACGGTCGACACTTTAGATCTTCGAATCAATATTATATTATACGCAGTGGCTACGCGTCCGGTCATCCATTACGAAGCTGATATAGGCTTGATAATAGGCTTGATAACCTGATAGTCACGATTAGGCCACGCCCCTGTTCAAATCGTTGATTTTACTGGATTTACGATTGCTTCAAAAGTTACAAAAACACTTTTTGTTTGTTAAAATATTTGAAGGTAAGTAATATTATGGTAAAAACTTATTGTTTATTGTTTTTTACTGAGAAAATATAGTTGGGTTCACATAAGAAATATATGGCCGGACGCGTAGCCTGGGAGCTGCGCGTCCGGTAACCGGCCACGGTCTATATTTATTATATAATAGGCTGTATATAATTGAATATTAAACTAACTCGCGCTTGTTAAATGTATTTCCGTAACTTGCATTTATATACTACTACTACTACTGCTACTCAGCGGACGCATCCGAGATAAAGTTCACTATGTCATGCCATGAATATTTGTCCATCATCAGTGTCTGCATGTCCGTTATGTCATGCTGGATATCCCTTGCAATGCAGTCAATGTAGTTCAGTGGCCGTCTTCCTACGGTTGGGCAAGGCAGTCTCAAGCAGATCACATCAGATATGATTTGGTTTTTGGAACGAAAACAGTGACCAACAAAACGTGTTCCGCGACAAGCTACAATGGTAGAAATGGGTGGTATGTCTCCATAGATCTCTGCTTTTGTTTTGTGTTCCCGCCAGCTGATGTTCTGAACTCTCATCAGAAGCCGAGTATATGTGCCATCAAGCCGGTCCTGCAGGGACTTCTTTATGGTCCACGTCTCTGATCCATATAAGAGACATACTCTTATATGGATCAGCATTTATATATATAGATGTCAATGTATCGCGTGAAAAGAATAGCTAGCGATACGAACCTAGTGTGACGGCGCGGGTAAATCGAGATTCGGGGAAATAGAGATTCGGGGAGCGAAATTCGGGGATAGCGTTCGGTACCGAACACCGAAGCCACCGAAACTGCCGAAACCACCGAATGCCGAATGTTGCAAAGCATTGAGTGCGCAAGGCACCGAGCACGCGAGGTAGTACGGCGCAGTCGAGAGGGTGACTGTCGCGCGCAGTAGACGCGGCGCGAAATAGCGTACAGAGACTAGCATTCGGGTTACGGATATAATGATTCGCGAGTGTAAATAATGTTCGGCGTAGAGTTCGCCGAAGTGTTTGATTCGGTGCCGCTGCTCAGCGAATAGTTCGTTCGGGCATAGATATATACAACACATGGAGAGCTGACATGTTAGTTTTGCTGCCGATGTGGCGTTTGTAAGTGGCGTTACTGTTAGTGGTACTCTCCATTTCCGGTCTTGCTTCCGGCACTAAGCTTAGCAATGCCATAGCATAGGCCAGAGCTTGCTTAGTGTGATGTTAGTACACTACTGTGCAGTGTCGCCCTCTATGAACGGGTTGCTTCCGCTATGTTTGTACTGTGCTACAGTATAGAGCCTTATGCGCATGTGCAAGCCCGCGTAAATCATCATGGCTGAGTAGTTAACAATAAAATATCGTTTGTCACAAGTCAGTGTCTTTGTTGTCATTCCGCTCGTTCATCATGACAGAAGATGGTGTCAGAAGTGCTGGAAAACAGCATTAACTTTTGTTCAGTATTGTTTTCGTATTTTCATCAAAGAAAAATGACTTGCGGAGGTGTTCCATTCCCAAAAAAATTCGATCTATCGGATGCCAATCAAAATCGTGCACAAGATTGGGAACTGTTTGAACAGGTATGGACGAACTATAGACTTTGTTCAGGACTTTCAGAGAAAGATGCGAAAATACAGACCGCAACCTTGTTGACATGCTTCTTGAAGAGCGCTCTGAAGGCCTATAACTCGCTGACTTTTGGGCCGACAGAGGACAAAACTGTCATCAAAACGGTCATGACGAAAATGAAATCTCTCTGTGTTGGAACGAAGAACGAGACCTACAAACGTTACCTTTTCAACCTTCGGGTGCAGAAACCAGGTGAAAAGGTAGATGACTTCTATGCTGAGTTACTCAAGCTTTCTGATAACTGTAATTTTGGACATTGAGAGATTATCTCATCAGAGATAGGCTGCTCATGGGTATCAGGGATCTGGCTGCTCAGAAAAAGCTGTTGTATGAAACGAAACTCACGTTGGGAAAGGCACTTCTCGTGTGCCGGTCATATGAAGCCACGGTCTCTAGACTTCAAGAAATCGGGAGAGCTGCGTCCAGTCCCTCCTCAGGCGCTCCTGCAGATGTGGGTGCAGTCGAGAGGAAGCCATTCAAGAAGCAATCGAAGCACATGCTGAAGAAGAAACACGGTGGTCATCATAGTCAGGGTAGTCCAGCGCCACGTGGTGATCCTTGCCAGTACTGTAGAAGAGGGCCTGACGATCGAAAGTTTTGTCCAGCTAGAGACAAAAACTGTTCCAAGTGCGGGTACAAGGGACATTTTGGTCAGGTGTGCAGAAAAAGTGCGTACCAGTCTCAGTCGAATTCGGCATCGGGCGTACATGAAGTCACTCAATCTGACTTCTTTGATCGTGTTGATTATGGAGATGCATTTTTCGGCTTGGTGGATCAGCAGGGTTAAAATTCCAAATCCGATCAGTGGATTGTGAAGCTTGACGTAGATGGCGCTCCGATCAGTTTCCGTGTCGATACCGGTGCAGATGTAAACGTTTATCTAGGTCGGTTTACGAGAAACATTTCAAGCATAGAATGCTGTTCCCTACTCGCAGGACGCTCAGAGGTCCTAGCAGGAAGCCATTACCAACTCTCGGTACATTCCAGTGCACCATTCAACGTAGCAAGGGAGGAAAACCTGTGCAGACAGAAATTTACGTAATCGAAGGTGGTGCCTCTGCACTACTAAGCCGCTACACTAGTTGTGATCTCGACATTGTGCAACTTAATGTGGGTAGTATCGACGACTACCCCCAGCTTTTCAAGGGGCTGGGTAAAATGCCGCATCCATACAAGATCAACATGCGGGAGGGGGCTGAACCATTCGCAGTTCCCGTACCTCAACGGGTAGCTATTCCGCTAATGCCTAAGGTGAAGGAGGAATTGGATCGCTTATAAACTATGGGTGTCATACGCAAAGTGACACACCCTACAGACTGGTGTGCGCCTTAGTGGTGGTTCCAAAGCGTAATGGTAGCATCAAGGTCTGCTGTGATTTCACGAAACTCAATTAATCGGTAATACGTGAGCGTCACCAGTTGCCCACCGTCGACCATGTCCTGGGTCAGATGGCAGGTGCGAAAGTTTTCTCGAAATTGGACGCTAACAAGGGGGTTTCATCAGATCAAGTTCGCCGAGGAGGAGTCTTAACTTCTTACCACGTTCATAACTTTATTTGGTCGTTACTGTTACCAGCGTTTGCCATTCCGGATAAACTCCGGACCAGAACATTATCAGTGTCAAATACATAGCATTCTACGTGGACTCGACGGCGTTGTGTGCATCATGGATGACTTGGTAGTATTTGGAGAAACGGTTGAAGAACATGACGATCGCCTGGAGAAAGTTCTTCAGAAGCTAGCCCAAGCGGGGTTCACACTTAATCGTGCCAAGTGTGTCTTCAGAGTTTCTGAAATAGCTTTTGCGGGTCACGTAGTCGGGCAAAGTGGTATCAAGGTAGACCCTAGTAAAGTCGAAGCTATCTCCAAGCTGCCTAGACCACTCAATGTCCAGGATCTGTGAAGATTTATGGGCATGGTGAACCATCTGGGGAAGTTTCTCCCAGACCTCGCGACGCACACAGATCCTCTCAGACAGTTGTTTTCTGTGAAGAATGACTGGGTTTGGTGTCCGGTGCAGGATAACGTTTTTCGGAAGATCAAGGAGCTGATCTGTACTGCGCCAGTGCTCATGCTCTATGATCCTTCTCGCGAAATACGCGTCACTGCGGACAGTTCCTCATATGGACTCGGGCCTGTTATCAGGCAAAAGGATTCGAACGATCAGTGGAAACCGGTGGCCTTCGCATCTAGATCGCTCGCTCCATCAGAAACCAGATACGCTCAGATCGAGAAGGAAGCGTTGGCTTCAACCTGGGCATGCTGTCGCCTTGAGGACCATCTTATTGGGCTCCGTGTTACGCTTGAGACGGACCACAAGCCGCTCATTTCGCTAATCGGATCGAAATCTCTGGAGGAACTGCCGCCACGTATACAGCGTATGCGTATGCGACTCATGCGATTCTCGTATAATATCGAGTATGTGCCTGGAAGCAAGCTCTATATCGCGGACACTCTTTTGCGTGCGCCGACCACACCTGCCAAGAAAGGCAAGAATTACGATCTTTGTGAAGAGACTAACGCGTATGTCAACCTCGTGATTGACAACGTGCCGGCTACAGACGTTCGGCTGCGACAGATTCGTGAACATCAGTTGGGGGACGAGCTATCCCGGCAACTGCGTACGTACGTGGAAAATGGTTGGCCTGCCAAGTGCCAACTTACTTCTTTGCTCCAGCAATACTGGGCTTACCAGGCAGATCTGACCATCGTTCAAGGTCTACAACTGTATCTCTCTCGCATCTTCGTGCCCTCGTCTCTTCGTCTGGAGATGTTGGATCGTCTGCACGAAGGGCATTAGGGGATTGTGAAATGCCGTCAGCGCGTTCTACAGTCGGTTTGATGGCCGGGCATTTCCCGTTAAATCGAGGACCTTGTGAAAAATTGTCGCGTTTGTAGCAAAGCTGAGCGAAATCCGATGGAACCGCTTCGTCCCTCAGTTATGCCTACCAGGCCTTGGCAAAAAGTCGCGACGGATTTGTACAAATTCAGAAAAGATCAGTATCTGATAGTAGTTAATTACTACTCGCGATTTATAGAGATGGCGCGACTCAAAGACTTGACCAGTCAGACTACAGTCACCCATCTCAAATCGTTCTTTGCTAGGCACGGGGTTCCGGAGACTCTTATGAGTGATAATGGTGACCAGTACACTGCAGATGAGTTTGTTAGATTCGCACGCGACTACGGGTTCCCGCATGTTACCATGAGTCCTCACCAGAAAATGGGGACGTAAAGAGAGCGGTAAAAACGCTCAAAGGTCTGCTTAGTTCAGCTGCAGACCCCCACGCGACGTTGCTGTGCTATCGTAGCACACCTCTGGCTTGCGGGTTTAGCCTAGCTGAACTCTTGTACAATCGTCGTATCAGGACCAAAATCCCTATGGTTCCTGAGCAGCTGCTACAAGCTGTTCCTGATCCCGTTGTTCTCCGTGGAAAGGAAGAGCATATCCGGATGCAGTCGAAAATCAACTTCGACAGGTCTCATCGCGCTAGAGATCTCTCTTCGTTGGAAGAAGGCAAAGAAGTCTACCTGCCAGGCCGTCAGGAGACAGAAGTCGTCGACTACAAGGTGCATGATCGGTCTTATGTTGTGAACGCACCTACAGGACAATTCAGGAGAAATCGAGTCCAGATCAATAGGCTACCAGAGACAGACTCCCCGGACTCTCCGCCTCCAAGGTTGGAATCGCCTCCATCATGGGAGATGAAACCTGCTAGTGGTGGCTCTAGTGTCACAACCGAGCCTCCCACGTATGTTACAAGGTCTGGCCGTGTATCAAAGCCAAACCCAAGATGTGCAGACACCTAAACTCCTGCGTTCCGGGTCTGCATTGCAAGCTTAGTATGAGTGTAGGCGGATCGCTGTTCATTGTTTGCAGAGTCACAACCGGTGACTCTAGTGTTTTATAGATTCAAGGCAGGACAGGTTACTAGCCTTTCTATTCAGAGTTCATGGCAGTTATATTTTGCCAGGTTTACATTAGTCCTCAGGTTTTGGACTTATTATCCTACTCTTAGCCTCACTTAGTACAGACGTTGCTAAGAACTGAACTAACACCGAGTTATATTAGGCTTGTTTGTTTTCAACAGATTCAATTCATTATGATGCTCAAAATGAGTGAGACCACATTTAGTTAAAAAGTTAACAGTTGGTTTATTCGGAAGTATATGTGATTCAATTGACAGATTTCAATACAGTCTCCTATTTATCTCAAAGACTCAGTGGACTGTCTATCAATCTTAAAGAAAGGGAGATGTAATGTTGGCACACTACTGTGCAGTGTCGCCCTCTATGAACGGGTTGCTTCCGCTATGTTTGCACTGTGCTACAGCATAGAGCCTTATGCGCATGTGCAAGCCCGCGTAAATAATCATGGCTGAGTAGTTAACAATAAAGGTGGCGAACAACCGTATATCGCGTCCATAGGCAGCCGGCCTGGATAAGCATCGAACAGATATTAATTAAAAATACTCACACTGTTACTTCGCTTACACAACATACACTTTATTCATGTTAAATAACTACAGATTCATGCTCTACGCTACGCTCGAAACTTTTGCCAGCTCTATAATGCGAATTTCTACAAAGTTGTCTGACCACATTTCATACACAAAAATGGCCGACCGGTGACCATGGCTACGCCACTAGCTGGAATCGGTACAATTATACAACAAGACCAATTTTACTTCTAATGCTTTCTAGACGTCCCCGAGGCATCTAACTTGCGTGCATAATGCAAATTATTGCAATCTAGTGCCAAATATCAGCTAAAAAAAGCCAAAAAAGGCATTTTCTAGAGTCGAAATCGAAATAGTGCAATGGTGAACAATTGCGGAGGCTTACTGTTGCATGCCTCCTTAATGAGCAGCGGAGATACGGATCGACTTGAAATTTTAGATAAATGATTTAGACCCTTTCCCTTATACGGGTACCAAATTCCAAATGTGGCATGACTCCACGAGCTGAGAGATCACTCTTTGAAATGAGCCCCCATAACACAGAAATCAATGGAAATTAAGGTTCGCTTCATGCGGTTATGCGTAGTGTTAGAACGAGGGTTAGGGTTAATTTCAATCAATAAAGTTAAGATATTTTGATACTGTTAGTGTTAGGAGTGCCACAATAGAGCGAAACAAGGATAATTATTTATTTTCTGGCACCAAATGTGTGTAAAATTTGTGTATTTTAATGTAGATATGTAAATACATGTACATATGTACACGGATATGTACATGTTTACATAAAATACATGTATAAATGTCATTTGAACATGCATGTGACTAAAAACCATGCTATAGGACGTGCATAACTAATTTTCATTAACATAAAACTCAATGATTCAATTTCCTTAGCAGAACAGCTCTCCTTACCAGGCAGTTAAAGGTGGTGAACAACAGTAGATCGCGTCCATAGGCAGCAGGCCTGAATAAGCATCGAACATATATTAATTAAAAATACTCACACTGTTACTTCGCTTACACAACATACACTTTATTCATGTTAAATAACTACAGGTTCATGCTCTATGCTCCGCTCGAAACTTTTGCCAGCTCTATGATGCGAATTTCTACAAAGTTGTCTGACCACATTTCATACACATGTAGCGGTGGCACCGGACCCTCGGGTTCCTAGCAGGGTGGCTCCCTAGGAACCGGAGTGTGGGTGATCCGTGTTTGTGATTGTATAATTCTTTGTGATGTGCGCTGTCTTTTAGTGTCCGTTTTCGTGGTGTTTTGCTGGCTCATCAATTAACGATGTAGATAGTCGAGTCCCTGCATGGGGGCAGCCATGTTGGGTTAGCCACCCCTTCTAGCGGCCTTGAGTGGCGCGGGCCGTGTGAACAGCTAGGCCAGTGCCGTGTGAACACACGGTACGCAGTTCTGCGCGGGAATCGGTTGAGGGAGGACTAGTAGTGCAGTTCGTCCCGGTAGCCGAGTTAGAGAGGACTCGTCAGGTTGTATGTCTAGCCACGTCCACTCCGTGCGTATGCATGCTGTGGAGTGGCCTGTGAGCTGTGTGTGTGACGGTTATAGTGACAATTAGCGTACGAGTACCCGTGGTGAGGTACTGTACGGTCACGGTCGTTTGGCGTGTGCCTTGCCTTGGTGTGAGAGACAGGCGCGTCGGTTAATTGGTGAGTAGGCGTTGTCGTATTGTCCTTGTCGTTGTGGGGTGAGTAAATAATACAGTACTAGTAGTAGTCAAATATTAAATAGGTTGGTTTAATATTCCTAGACTAGAGTACGGGTATTGAGAAGTATTAACTCTCGTGCATGGCTGCACGGGAGGAGAGGCCGCCGGTTACTGTAGGCCTTTGCACGGCTGCGTTCATATAGTTTATTCTATTTGTTTAACCTCTGTGCTTACCCGGGGTGTGCACTTGTTATTCAACGTAACGTATAAGGCCGGCAGGCAAGGTTGGGGTTACCCCGTTGTGGTGTCTGTGGTGTGTGTCGCCCCTCGTCTGGCATATGGTTGACTAACTCTACGACGCACCGAACCGGAACACGGCAGAACGGGTTATTGCAGGAGCGCAGTAGCCTTGAAGCGCTCGAGTGGCTAGCGGGGTCCAGATGGCGACGATACGGCCAGTTTCAACGCCTCCGGGCACAACAGGTGAGTTATAAGCACTAAGGTTGTTGCTAGTCACTAAGTGTCGACCGGTGGCGCCATCGGGTGTCGCCGGGAGACACGAAACGTTACAGTGGTGCCGCGTCAGTGACCAGTGTAACTTCATCTACACTGGAAGGTGCCAGTTGCAGACTCTTTGTAATAATGGTTGCATTTGATGCCGTGGTTTGCCGGTTGCGTGTTAGTCGACGCTTGACGGGAGGACGGCGTGAGATGCCGCCTAATGGTGCTGCTCGTGGGAGGTGACATCTAGGCGTGGTAATTTACCTGTCCTTGATTTTTACAGGGTCGGTGTCCAGACACGGGTTGGTGGGCCGGTGGGGGTTAGTTTGACTGCCATCGTCCCTTACTCCACGTAAAGAGCGGGAGTTGGTAAAGTTTTCCCCCACGTCGTCGTGAGTCGGTAACTTTGTTTGCTCCGCTCGACGACGAAGCAGCAGCAGCACGCGCTGAATGGTTGCCGTCGGTGGCTCAGCTGTTTGCCCTGCTCCACGCATCATGCGTGTTTCTTGTTGGGTCTGTGTAGACCAATGTTCTGCTCGCATAAGGTAAGTAGACGATATGGCGGGTTTCGGGCACCGTGAGGGTAGCCCAGTGCTCTCTCACCGATAGGGAGAGCCACACACAAGCTCTGGAGGAAGGGTTAGCGCAGAGTTCGCGTTTACCTTCCCGATGTGGAGGTCGTGAGTGGAGGGTATGGTTAGTTTACCCCCCTCATGGGAGACTTTCTAAGGGATTATGGAGTTTTCTTCAGAAATCTGGTGTAGGTTAATGAGGGGTGTTATTAAGGGGAGCCCTTCTCGGTTAAGGTTGTTACTCGATTGGGAGGCTTCTATAGCGGTTGATTGAGCTAGGTCTCTTTGCTGGGGCGAGGTTGATAATGAGCGACGAGATAACGGTTGGTGGGTTTAAGCTTCCCCAGATGGTGTAGTGAGGGTTGTGACCGTAGATAACCTGAATGTCTACGGAGGTGCGAGTGATAGGGTAGACGCAGAGGTGGTTGGTGGGTCTGGTGGTCCGGGGAACGTGGCGGGTCAAGGTGCACATGATTCGCGCGTCGCGGATTCCCAGGCGAAGGTTGACACGGGGTCGGACGAGTATAATGGCTCAGGATTTTCTCGTTCTAGCCGCAATG
>NW_014580098.1:0-935 GCF_000485595.1 Priapulus caudatus | reverse complement strand
CGGTGTGCGGGTTCTATACTGCTACGGACCTGTGTCTGTCGGCCAAGCGACGACCCCCCTCCTGTCCGTGGAATGTTGCACCGCACTGATTCGGGTTTCTGTAAGGGAGCACCCACGGTAGTTTGCGTCGCGTGTGTTCTCTAGCCGGCTAGTACCGCGCTACTCACCCACGGGCATTCAGATTTATTACCCTTGTCGGAACGAATTTGGGGTTAATTCACCATTAGTGTCGGAGTTTGAGACGGATTCCAGAGTTATCAAGGATAACTCCGGAATCCGCATCACGTGATGGTCGAGGGTGTGGTTGTAAACTCCGACGTATTTCAGACTGGTAGGGGAAGGCCTGTTAGATTACAGAAATGTACGTGTGAGTTGCTCATTTCAGGAGAACGAAGGAGACGCAGCCTGAGGGAGGAGCTGCGCCAGAGGCTGAGAAGCAGGTTCGGAAGGAGGATCTGCTCAGCGAGAAGAAACCGGAGGCGATGGAGCTCTGCGATGGGTGGGCAGAGATGCCCTTTGTGGAGGAGCTGCTATTATTCCCCCTGACAGCGATGGCGACCCCAGTGGCAGGGGCCGAGTCGGCGTCCCGAGAGAATCGCGCCGCTGTTGCCGAGACCGCCCGGGCACGAGTGCAGTAGGTCTCACAAACCCACCCCGTGCCCCGGTGAGAAGCGCCGCCGCACGTGCAGCGACGCTCAGGCAGGCAGTGGCGGCGATCGACGAGGAAGGCACGGAGGAGCGACAAGCCAGCACCGAGATAGATCCAGCTGGTCTCCTCCGCGTCGGGTGCCGGTGCACCGCTAGGTATGTTTTTTTTGGGATCGACCTGACGGTCGATCTTGAAGGGGGGAGGAGTGTAGCGGTGGCACCGGACCCTCGGGTTCCTAGCAGGGTGGCTCCCTGGGAACCAGAGTGTGGGTGATCCGTGTTTGTAA
>NW_014580097.1:22581-22972 GCF_000485595.1 Priapulus caudatus | reverse complement strand
CTCTCTCTCTCTCTCTCTCTCTCTCTCTCTCTCTCTCTCTCTCTCTCTCTCTCTGTCTCTCTCTCTCACGTATTCGCGCTCGCTCTTCTCTCTCTCTCTCATCCTCGCTATCTCGCTCTCTCGCCTCCCCTCCTCCCTTCTCCTCTCTGTCAGACATCAGAGGATCGGTGACAATAGTAAGGTAATGAAGCGAGCTAGCATCAGGCGCCCGCCTCCACAGCTGCTGTGTTAATCACGAGCCGACAAACCTACACACACACACATACACACACACATACACACACACAAACACACACAAACCTACACACGCACATACACACACACACACATACACACACACACACAAACACACACACACAAACACACACACACACACACACACACACAAACA
>NW_014580097.1:21023-21377 GCF_000485595.1 Priapulus caudatus | reverse complement strand
GATGACATGATTTGCGTTACTTAGCGTCGTACGTGCGCCGCTGCGGGCCGCGCACGAGCACGCGCGAATCACCCTACCGCTCCCCTCCCCCACCAGACACCCGCCACCCCCATAATCACATCCCGACCACTCCCGCCAGCGGATAACCGGACAGACCCACGGGAATCGGAAACCGAATCCGTGCATCCATTCATTCCCGCATGGCTTCCCCGTCCACTCTCAGCCTCCGCATCCCTCGAGCTATCAGCATCAGTTAGCAGCCATAATTACGTCACGTCAGTATACATATATATATATATATATACACACACACATATATATACATATATATATATATATATATATATATATATA
>NW_014580097.1:15051-20878 GCF_000485595.1 Priapulus caudatus | reverse complement strand
AGCATTCCAGCATTACAGCATCACAGCATTCCAGCATTCCAGCATCACAGCATCCAAGCATTACAGCATCACAGCATTCCACCATCCCAGCATCACCACATCCCTGCATGCAGCATCACAGCATCACAGCATTACAGCATTTCAGCATCCCAGCATCCCTGCATCCCAGCATCCCAGCATCCCAGCATCCCAGCATTCCAGCATCACAGCATTCCAGCATTCCAGCCTTCCAGCATCTCAGAATCCCAGCATCCCCTATTCTCCCAGCCTCCTCATCCCCCATCACTCGCGCGATGCTTCGTCGTCAAACCCTTGTTTCCCCCTGATATGGCTTCATCGTGCTTTAGTTGGCTTCATCTCCGTACAAACGAGCGGCAGCACGCGGTGCAGCACACAGCTGGCAATTCACCGCCGCGATTGTCTCCCCGCCAGCCGTCACCATCAACCGCGGCCCTAATACATACATTAGCGGCCGATGCGTGCGTGCGTGCGGGCGGGCGTGCGGGCGTGCGGGCGGGCAGGCGGGCGGGCGGACGGGCAGGCGGGTTCGGGCGTTCGTGCGTGGGTGTGTGCGTGCGTGCGTGCGGCGGCGGCGGCGTGCGTGCATGCATGCGTACGGACTGACCAGACCGGGCGGCGTGCGTGCCGTGCGTGCGTGCATGCCTGCGTGCCGTGGCGGTGCGTAGCGGGCGTTGGTGCTGTCATGTGTGCATGTGCGGTGTGCGCATGCGTGCGTTGCAGTGCGTGCGTTGGCGCGCAGTGGCGTGCTGCGTGTGCGTGCGCTACGTGCGTGGCTGGCGTTCGTGCGGCGTGCGTGCGTGGCGAGTGCGTGCGTGCATAAGTACGTGGCGTGCATGCGTGGCGTGCGTCGTGCTGTGCGTGCGTTCGCATCGTGGCTGTGCGTCGTGCGTGCGTGCGGCGTGCGTGCTCGTGTTGGTATGGCATGCGTGCGTGCGTGCGTGTGTGGTGCGTGCGTGCATGCACTCGCATATGCTCACAGCAAGCAGCAGCAATAATAATCAGCAGAGACAGCGGTGGGCTGGGGGAAGGGGGGGTAAGGCGGGGTGGCTGGGGGGCAGCAGCACAGCACATTCGGAATCAGCAAGCACAGTAGGGCAGGCAGTAACAAAGCAGCGGCGCGCAGCAGGCCGGCAGTAGCGAGCACCAGCAGTAGTGGCTGCCAGCAAGGCAACAGCGAGCCAGTAATGAGCAGCAGCGGCGGCAAGCAGCAGGGGCAGTAGGCAGTAGCAGCAGTATCAGTAGGCAGCAGCTAGTAGGCACAGTAAGCAGCTACGCGGCGGCGCGCAGCAGCCGCAGTACGAGCACTCGTAAGCCAGTGAGCAGCAGCAGCAAATCAGCGAAGCAGCTTAATATGCAGGCAGCGGGGTGCGAGCAGGCAGCATGTAGCAGTCGCAGCAGTATCAGCTAGCCCAAGCGGCAGGCAGCGCAGCAGTAGCAGCAGCAGCAGCAGTCGCAGCAGCAGCAGTAGTAGTAGTAGCAGTAGTATCACACACAGCAGCAGCCACAGCAGAGCAGCAGTGCAGACCAGCCGCAGTACAGGCAGCAGCGCGGCCAGCAAGCGAGGAGAAGAATAAAAACAAAGAGGACCCAGTAGCAGCAGCAGCAGCAGTAGCAGGCAGCAGCAGTAGTTAGTTATAGCTGAGGTAGCAGACACCGAGCAGCAGTAGCAGCAGCGGCGGGTAGCATCACAAGCAGCCCGTAGGCAAGCAGCAGAAGGTAGCAGCAAGTGAACCACCAGCAGGCAAGCAGTAGCAGCAGTAGCCGCTAGCAGCAGCAGCAGTAGGCAGCAACGTAGTAGCAGCGAGGCAGCAGCACCAGTAGTAGTATCCCCCCCAGGGCAGTACGGCAGCAGCAAGCAGGCAGGCAGCAGCGCAGGCCGCACCCAGCAGTAGTATAAGGCAGGTACCTAGCAGGCAGCAGGCGAGCAGCAGCAGGCCAGCAGCAAGCAACAGCAGGCAGCACAGGCAGCACAGGCAGCAGTAGTAGTAGTACAAGTACCACCAGCAGCAGCAGTATAGTACAGTTAACGCGAGCAGCAAGTAGTAAGGAAGCAGTTAAGACCACGAGAGCAGCAGTAGCAGCAGCAGCCAACCACCAAGCAAAAAGGGCGCCAGTAGGCAGCAGTCACCACCTAGCCAGCGACAAGCAGCAAGCTGTATCAAGCAGTGGATTTACGACTCTTCAAAATATATCACTGCAGTTAACTACCACACGCCACAAACACGGGGGGTCGCGGGAGTGTACATCAGCGGGCGTGGTCACGCATACACCACAACACAGAGCGGGAGCGTCACTGCGCGACCGCACACGACACACGCGCGCAGACACACACAATCACACTCACACACACACACACACACACAGGCAGCAACACAACACCATCACACGCGCGAGCCAGGGCGCACGGCACACGCACACACACACCGCGCCGAGCGCGACCGCAGCGCACATACACACAGGGGACACGCACGCAGCCAACGGGCACACACAGCACGCACGCGCGCACACACACAGCACACACTTCGATATGCGCAAGCAGACGGGCAAATAGCACTTCGTTCCCGTATTTGAGCAACAACTTCTATCCATCCGCGAACCATGATCGATATCAGGGGCGATGTGGGTTGAGTCCGCCAGGCGGCGCTGGTTACTGCGCGATTGTTCTGCGATATTCTGTGTTATTCCGTGTTATACCGTGTTATTTCGTGTTAGTTCCGTGGGCCATTTGCCAGGTTATTCCGTGGCTATCTTAGGGGGGGTGGAGAGGACTGGTGAGACGAGAATGTGGTGTGCGAGAGCCGTGCTAGTTGCCCCGTGCTATTTCGTGCTATTTCGAGCTTTTCCTCCTTTCTACGTGGTAATTCAAGCTATTACGTGGTATACCGCGTTATTTTGTATCAGTTCGTGTTATTCCGTATCACATCTTTGTTACTGCGAGGTAATTCGCCGTGTAGTACGGTGTTGATCGTATGCGCAAGTTTCCGTGTCATTCTGTATTAAGTCTAACGGACGTTCCGATGTATTCTGTGATATCTTGCTGAGCTCAGGGTATCCGTGGTCATTCTGATGATATTTACCGAAGCGTTCCGTGCCATTCTGTGACATCTACCGCGTGTCCGGTGTTATCTGTTGATACTCTAGTCGACGTTCCGTGCCATTCTGGTGATATTTCTACCGACGTTCCGTGTCATTGCTGTCATATCTAACCAGACGCTTCGTGGCCATTCTGTAACACGTACGCGACGTTGCGCGTGGGCCATTCTGTAACATTCTACCGACGTTCCGTGTCATTCTATGATATCTAACGCGACGTTCGTGTAATTCGTGATATCTACCTGACATTACCGTGCTCATTCTATGATATCACCGGACGGTTGCGTGTCATCGTGACATCTACGGACGTTCCGTGTCATTCTGTGATATCTACCGAGATCCCGTGTCATTCTGTGATATCTACCGACGCTCCGTGTAATTCTGTGATATCTACCGACATTCCGTGTCATTCTGTGATATCTACCGACGTTTCGTGTCATTCTGTGATATCTACCGACGCTCCGTGTCATTCTGTGATATCTACCGACATTCCGTGTCATTCTGTGATATATACCGACGTTGCGTGTCATTCTGTGACATCAACCGACGTTCCGTGTCATCCTGTGATATCTACCGAGATTCCGTGTCATTCTGTGATATCTACCGACGCTCCGTGTCATTGTGTAATATCTACCGACATTGTGTGTTATTCTGTGATATCTACCGACATTCCGTCTCATTCTATGATATCTACCGACGTTGCGTGTCATTCTGTGACATCTACCGACGTTCCGTGTCATTCTGTGATATCTACCGACATTCCGTGTCATTCTGTGATATCTACCGACGTTCCGTGTCATTCTGTGATATCTACCGACATTCCATGTCATTCTGTGATATTTACCGACATTCCGTGTCATTATGTGATATCTACCGACGTTCCGTGTCATTCTGTGATATCTACCGATGTCCTATGAATCGAGTAATGATATCTAATGATAATCATCAGACTAGAGGCTAAAAGGTTATTTTACGATACCACGCAAATCGCAGCTCCTTGCTATTGTTGCAGCTTGCGTGACTGGCTGCATGCATGGTACAGCTTTCAACACACAGCTTCGTTTCTTATTGCCATCTCTCTCTCTCAGTCCTCGTGCTCTCTCATCTCTCTCTCATCTCTCTCTACTTCTCGTCTCACTCGGGGTCTCTCTCTCTCTCTCTCTCCAGTCTCTCCTCTCTCCTTTCTCTCTCTCGCTCTCTCTCATCATACTTGACACACAACTCACTCTCTGTCACTCACCTCGTCTCACAGACTCTCTCTCTCCATCCTCTCTCTCTCTCTCATCTGCTCCGTCTCTCTCTCTTCCCTCGTCTCTCTCCCGTCTCTCTCTTCAGCTCCAATCGCTCGTTTCCATCTCTGTCTCTCTCTCTCTCCTCTCTCTTCTCTCTCATTTTCCCTTCTCCTCTCCTGGCTATCTGGTCCGCTATATATAACTCTCCTCGCTCGTCCGTCTCGGAGGGGTCTTTCGTTTAGCTCCGGGGGAGAGGAGTGGGGGCTCTGTGCTCTCGTCTCGTCTTCCTCGGTACGTCGTGCTCTCTCTCTCCGCTCTCGTCTCTCTTGGGTCTCGTCCTTCTCTCTCTCTATGTCTCTTCCCTCAACCCGTCAGTCTCGCGGGGAGCGAGAGCCTCCCGTCGCGTGCCTCTCACCCAGCGCGCGTCACTCGGCACACGTGGTGTCGGATCCGTACACTCCTCTCTCTCTCTCGTCGGTTCTTTCTCTCTCACTCCGGTGCGGGGCCTGGAGCGACTCTCTCTTTCTTTCTCTCGTGCGTCTCTCTTTTTCTCTTTTTTTCTTTTTTTCAATCTTGTCTCTCCTCTCTCTCTTCTCGTCTTCTATCTCTATCTGCCATGTATGTTTTTTTGACTGACTGTGCTCTCTCTCCCTCAGCATCTCTACATATCTCTGCTCTCCTCTCGTCTCACTCAGCTCTATCTCACATTCACTCTGCTCTCCAGTGGCACTCTCTCTCGGCAGGCTCCCCTCTATCCGGCTCAGTGGACGCTTGGGATGGGTAGGGTCTACGGTGTCACTCACGCTCTCTCGTCCATCGTGCCCCTGACAGCGTGCAGTACTCCTCGTCCGTCTCAGGTGGTGAATCTCCGTCTCTCTTGTTCTCTCCTGGCCTCTCACATCTCGCTCTCGATCTCGCTCTCTCTCCCTCCTGCTCTGCTCTCTAGTGCCGTCTTCTAGCATCTCGTGGACCTCTCGTGTCACGATAAAGAGGCATCAAATGGAAGCATCTCTCTTCTTTTCGGTTCAGGCATGTAGAAAAAAACGTGCACGTACAGTACGCATACGCGACACCACACACGTACGGGCACTCGTACATCTCACGCTCACAGCACATAGCACTGCAGCACGGACGACACCCGCGCGAACGGCGCACGCACCACGACACACACACACACACACACACACACACACACACACACACACACACACACACACACACACACACACACACACACACACACACACACACACACACACACACACACACACACACACACACACACACACACAGGCACGCACCATATGATGATGGACGCACCCAGATTTTTGTCAATAATGGATAGCAGCCATGTTTGAGGCCGGCACCCTACCACGTGATCGCACGCTAATCAACCCTAATTGGAATTTCTGAGAAAGAGAAACAAACATTTATTCTACATGTACATCTGATTAGTCATGAGAGAGCTCGCTTGAGAAAAA
>NW_014580097.1:8730-11274 GCF_000485595.1 Priapulus caudatus | reverse complement strand
GTAATGTAATGTAATGTAATGTAATGTAATGTGAATGTAATATAATGTAATGCAAAGCAATAAAAAAATATATAAAATGCGCGCGTGTATCGAGGCGAGGCATCTATCAGCAGCCGCTGTCCCGCGTGCACGCAGTCACGTCACTGCTTGCTAGCTGTCACATGCACGCACGCGCGCACGTACGCGTCGCTGCGTGCATCACTGCGCGCGCACATACATGCGTGTATGCGTGGAAAGTCGGCGCGTAGAATCGCGCGGGTTTGGCGCGCCACTGTGTACGCATGTGTACGTGCGTGCATGCGTCTGTGCATCTGTACGTGCGTGCGTGCGTGCGTGCGTGCGTGTGTGTGTGTGTATGTGCGTGCGTGCGCGCGCGCGTGTGTGTGTCTATATGTGTGTGTAAGTGCGTGCGTGTGTACGTGTGTGTGTGTATATGTGTGTGTAAGTGCGTGCGTGTGTACGTGTGTGTGTGCGTGCGTGCGTGCGTGCTTGCGTGCATGCGTGCGTGCGTGCGAACGTGCGTGCGTGCGTGCGTGCGTGCGTGCTTGCGTGCGTGCGTACGTGCGTGCGTGCGTACGTACGTAAAGATGGACTCGCCCGCGAGTGCGCCTAGATTTTTTTATAGTATTTTTTATCGGTTTAATTCGCCGCCGCTCATAACTGCGCATCCGTCGCCTGCCTTCTCCCGTCCTCCCCTTCTCCCTGCTCCCGCCTCTACTCCCTGTTGCTGGCCTCTGCTTCCCCTCTCACCCCTCCCGTCCTTCCCTCTCCACCCTTCCTCCCTGCTTCCGCTCTGCCCCCTCTCCACCCTCCTCCCTGCTTGCTCTCTGCCCTCTCTCCAACCTCCTCCCTGCTTCCTCTCTGCCTCTCCCCCCTACCGCTGGCCTCCGCCTGACACGTCGCTGTGACATGACACCGCCCGCAGCTCCTGCTATTTATATTAACATCGCACCAGCATCATATAAAAACCAGTAGCGGTGGTAGCGGTAGTAGCGGCGGCAATAGCAGCAGCAGTAGCACCAGCACCACCACCACCACAAGCAGCAGCAGCAGCAGCAGCAGCAGCAGCAGTAGCACCAGCACCACCACCACCACAAGCAGCAGCAGCAGCAGCAGGCAGTAGCACCAGCACCAGCATCACCACCACCACAAGCAACAGCAGCAGCAGCAGTAGCACCAGCACCACCACCACCACAAGCAACAGCAGCAGCAGCAGTAGAACCAGCACCACCACCATTACCAACCACCACCACCACAACCACCATCACCACCACCACCACCACCACCACCACACCACCCCCCACCACATCCACCCCGCACAAACACCACCACCACCAACACCACTACCACACGGCCACGACGACGACGACGACCACCACCACCACCACCACCACCACCCAACCCCACCGACAACCACTACCACTGCCATCCCCCACACCACCCAACCTACCACCACCACCACCACGCACCACCACCACCGACCACCACCACCACCACGCACCACCAACCACCATCACCAACCATCGAACCACCACCAACCACGCACACCACCAACACCAACACCCCCCACATCCACGCTCCACAAACACGCAACGCCCACCCCCCACGACGACGACGACCACCACCACCACACACCTTCACCACCACGGACACGACGACGACGACGAAACCACGCACCGACCACCACCACCACAACGCACCCACATGGCAAGCAGCAGCAGCAGCACCAGCAAGGCAAGCAGCAGGCAGTAGGCAATCATCAATCGTTGGCAGGTGCCTCATGTCGGCCGCGTCACTTCATCGCATGATGGCTGTCCTTCCCCTCTTCCTGGCTTCCTTCTGCTCTACCTCCGCCCCTGATTGCCTGCTGTCCTGCCTGCGTACTACTCCGCCCCCTGATGCTGCTTCCTTCTGCTACTACCTCCACCCTGCTGCTGCTTCCTTCTGCTACTACCTCCTCCCTGCTGCTGCTTCCTTCTGCTACTACCTCCACCCTGCTGCTGCTTCCTTCTGGCCAGCTACGCTCTCCACTACCTCCACCTGCTGCTGCTTCCTTCTGCCACTACCTCCCCCTGCTGCTGCTTCCTTTTGCCACTACCTCCACCTGCTGCTGTTTCCTTTTGCTACTACCTCCCCTGCTGCTCGTCAAGGTTTCCGTAGGTTTCATACGGTCGTAGCAACATGCAGCACGCAGCTGCGCGGGCTTTGCGAAGATCTCGTGACGGCACGGTCACGTGCTGTGGTACCGCGAATAGCATTTCGGCGCGATCTTTTTGTTTTGTTTTTTGTTTCGTTTTTTTATGTTCTTACGAGATTTACGCTGTGACTAGATAGGGAGAGAGAGAGCATAAGAGAGAGGGAGGAGGGAAGAGAACGCGAGAAAGAAAACGAAGGCAACAGAGAAAAAGTGAGCAGGGGCGAGAGGGGGCAGCCAGACAGACAGAGAGAGAGAGAGAGGAGACAGAGAACGAAGGAGAGGCAGACAGAGAGAGAGCGAGAGAGAGAGAGGCACACACACACACACACACACACACACACACACAC
>NW_014580097.1:0-4506 GCF_000485595.1 Priapulus caudatus | reverse complement strand
CACACACACACACACACACACACACACACACACACACACACACACACACACACACACGACGACACACACACACACACACACACACACACACACACACACACACACACACACACACACACACACACACACACACACACACACACACACACGAGCGTGAGAACCTGGCGGGGAACAGCTAGACTATATCTACTCGCATCTCAATGATATTTAGCAGATCTAGCAGACTTCCGATATAGTTGCTGCGGCACTTTGTGATTAGCATCGCAATAGGAATTATTGGCTTCACTCATCTACTGCTACCTACAGGCAGCAGCTAGCAGCAGCAGCTAGCAGCACGCTGGCAGCAGCTAGCAGCAGCACGCTGGCAGCAGCAGCTAGCAGCACGCTGGCAGCAGCTAGCAGCAGCACGCTGGCAGCAGCACGCTNTGTGTGTGTGTGTGTGTGTGTGTGTGTGTGTGTGTGTGTGTGTGTGTGTGTGTGTGTGTGTGTGTGTGTGTGTGTGTGTGTGTGTGTGTGTGTGTGTGTGTGTGTGTGTGTGTGTGTGTGTGTGTGTGTGTGTGTGTGTGTGTGTGTGTGTGTGTGTGTGCGTGTGTGCGGGTAGCCACGCGGTGCTACATCGTATTAGCGCTGTCTGTCATAACACAGACTAGCGACTGTGAGGCTGTGCTGTAGTGCTGTACAGCGCCACTCGTATAATCTTATAAGGACAACACACGCTGACGGGCATGCTAAGAGGCGCGCACACACGTACGCACGCACGCACGCACATACACATTCACACATGAACATGCACACGTACGCACGCACGCACGCACCACACCACACACACAGGCACACATCACGCAACGCAACGACACAAACGCTCGCTCACACGCGCGCGCGTACGTACCACAGTTTCCATTTGACCATGATCAGGATGAGAATGATTCGTATAGACAGATCATCAACATATTGCCGCTGCCGCTGCCTCTGCCCGCGTATACTAATATATATATCTGCCAACGGGACCAGCTATCTACTCCTATATAAAACACTGCAGAGAATATATAGCGAATGCTTAGCAAGCTGTCTTAACACTACATACACACACGTGGTGTATATAATATATTATACACACACACAATACCACACACACCACACACAACACCACACCACCACAACACATACAAACACACACTACACACACACAACAGCGCACACACACGCACACGTCACTACGCACACGCACACACAACACACACACACACTACACACATACACACAAACACACACAACAACACACCACACACACACAGCGCACACATACACAAACACACACAAACACAGCACCTACACTACACACTACACGACCACCACACACTACACACATCACAGACAGAGCACGACACAGGCGCGCGCACACACACCACACACACACACACACCACACACACACACCACACAACAACACACAACACACACTACACACACACACACACACAGACCAAGCGCGCGCCACTGCACACACACACAACACAGCACACACACACGACACACACACACACACACACCCACACCACACACACACACACACACACACACACACGAGCGTCGAGAACCTGGCGGGGAGAACAGCTAGGATCTTATATCTACTCGCACTCTCAGATGATATTTTAGCAATCTAGGCAGACTTCGATTATAGTTTGGCTCGCGGCAACTTTGTGATTAGCATCGCAATAGATTATTGGCTTCCACTCATCTACTGTACTCAGCGCAGCAAGCTAAGCCAGCACACTAGCAGCAACGCTGGCAGCAGCTAGGGCATGCGCACGCTGGCAGCAGCAGCTAGCAGCACGCTGGCAGCAGCTCAGCAGCAGCACGCCTGGCAGCAGCACGCCTAGCAGCACGTTGGCAGCAGCTAGCAGCAGCACGCTGGCAGCAGCACGTTGGCAGCAGCTAGCAGCAGGACAAACGCGTGGCGGCAGCACGCTTGCAGGCGCACGTTTGGCAGCAGCTAGCAGCAGCGGCACGCTGGCAGCAGCACGCTGGCAAGCAGCACGTTGGCAGCGATAACTAACAGCTAGCAGCAGGCACGCTTGGCAGCAGCACGTTGGCAGTTAAAAAGCAGCCTTGAGCAGCGTCCAGCAGCTGCAGCGCAGCACGCTGGCACAGCAGCGCACCGTGAGCAGCCCGAGCAGCACGCTGGCAAGCAGCTAGAAGCAGCAGCTAGTAGCGAAGCACCGCTGGGGCAGCACGGCTATCGAGCTAGCAGCTAGTGCAGCACGCTGGCCAGCCGCTGGTAGCACGGCTGGCGCAGCTAGTGGATTTGTTGAGATTCACATCGCGGAGAACCATGCCTCGGCCGTATCTACTTCTAACTTCCCGGGTAATTAATCAACTAAATAAATATTATTAATAACTACTCAACTAAATAATTATTAGTATATAATAAAAATAGTATATACAGTATATATAATATGTAATAGTATAAATATTATATTAATAAATATTAACTAATTACCTAGAGAACAAAAACAACGCCTTAAACTAAACACGCAAATACAAAAACTTTCCCATCTTTTTAATATATGACGTCATATTAATGTGATAATATCATCAATCGTGATGTGAGATGTGGCGCAACCATAAGGATGGTGTTCAACTACACAGCAACTAAATGTACATATACTTTACGCTGGACATCACTTCGACCTCACTCACTCGACTCACTCACTCACTCACTCACATCACTCACTCAGCTCAGCTCACTCACTCACTCACTCACCACTCACTCACCTCACTCACTTCACTCACTCACTCACTCACGATCACTCCTCACTCACCCATCAACCACTCACCCACTCCCTCACCCCACTCACTCACTCACTCACTCACTCACTCACGCACCTCACTCACTCGGCTCGCTCGCTCACTCACTCAATCCTTATAGATACTCCCTCACGTCACTCGCTCGCTCGCGCTCACTCAATCACTCCCTCACTCAACTCCCTCTACTATAGAGTATATAGTATACTATATACACAACATATTATATATATATATATATATATATATAATATTACTATATATACTATATAGTAACTATAGAGGTCACTATACGTCGTCGCTCGCTCACTCACCTGCAGCGACGGTGAGCTGCACCTGTATGGTCGGCGGACCCTGCATTCTCCGTGCGGACAGTCGTGAAGCTCAACGACAGTGCCTCGTCGCGCGACATGTCTCTCGTCGTCGTCCGTCGTCGGCGTCGTCGGCAGCGGACGCGATCTCTGATTGGAGCGACGATCGACGCGCTAGTTTCCGGTTGGTGGTGTCGACGACGGAACAGAGCGACGAGGGTAACACGATTATAGTGCGCTGTGTTTCCCGACAGCAGGAGTACGAGGCGACGACGCTTGCGGTGGTCGGCGACGAATCTATCCCGAGACGACAAGCGTAATTATATATAATATAATATATATATATATATAGTATATATATTATATAAATATATAAATATAATATATATATATATATTGTGTGTGTGTGTGTGTGTGTGGCTGTGTGTGTGTGTGTGTGGTGTGTGCGCGTGTGTGTATGTGGTAGTGTGTGTGTGTGTGTGTGTGTGTGTGTGTGTGTGTGTGTGTGTGTGTGTGTTGTGGTGGGTGTGTTGCGTGTGTGTGTGTGTTGTGTGTGTGTGTGTGTGTGTGTGTGTGTGTGATATGTTGTGTGTGACGTGTTTACGTGTCGTGGTGAGCGTACGTTTGTTGTGTATGTGTGTATGTACGTAATATAATATATATATATGTGTGTGGTGTGTGTGTGTGTGTGTGGTGTGTGCTGTGTGTGGTGTGTGTGTGTGTGTGTGTGTGTGTGTGTGTGGTGGTGATGTGGTGTGTGGCGTGTGTGTGTGTGTGTGTGTGTGTGTGTGTGTGTGTGTGTGTGTGTGTGTGTGTGTGTGTGTGTGTGTGTGTGTGTGTGTGTGTGTGTGTATGTACGTATGTGTGTATAAGGCGAGATGTAGAGTGAAGGCACGCTCGCTTCTTCGCAGACAAACTGTGGCGGTGCTCGCACACGCACGCGCCCGCGGAGCTGATAGCAGTAGTAGCAGACGCTTACGGGGATCAGTGACGGAGCGGTCGCTGATGCTGCAGACGATGAGGCGGCCGCGTTGCTACTGATGCTCTGCTGCCGGCGCATCATTATAGCTGCCCGCATCCCGACCAGCATCCCCCCACCCCCTCCACATTCCCATGTAGCAGTAGCAGCAGCAGCAGTAGCAGCAGCAGCAGCATCCCTGCACGCGCGCTGGAGCCTGCTGTCAGCGGTTGGGAAGCCAGGATGGAGCGGTACTGTATACGTGGCGCCATCTATGGACGCAGATTGTTAGCAATATTGGCGATATTATTGTATCACGCTGACACACACATAGACGCACGCACGCACAGGCATACATACACGCGCGCAACACACACACACACACACACACACACACACACACACACACACACACACACACACACACACACAC
>NW_014580096.1:4568-20889 GCF_000485595.1 Priapulus caudatus | reverse complement strand
CTGTTGTGTGTGTCGCCGCGCCCGTGTGTGTGTAAATCGCTGGTATGCGGTGCGTGACTTTTTAGACCGTTTCGGATTTTAGAGAGAGGCACACACATCACCACACTATATATACCATAACGTTTGAAGATTGTGTTAACAACCGATTAACGTGTTTTCTCCACCGGTTTAATTGGGATAATTAATATGCGCTTACTTAAAGTGTAGATTAAAGGCTAGTAATTAATAAGCATGTTAAGTTAGGTGGACCCTTTCACTTAGCCATAGCGAAGCCACAACAGACTAAACGCGACGCAGCGAACCGCACGCCACGATCGCGACGCACGGCACACCGGCTACCGCGGCGCACACGCACAACACCAAGAATTGCGGTCTCTTGGCGGCGTGGTATAAACAGCCAAATCACTGCGGCCCCACAGTTGTGAGGAGCGGAAAATTTAAGACATAACCGGCCAAGCGAGATTACGGGCCTGCAGTTGTATGTGTGTGTATGTGTATGCGTCGTGTGCGGTGTGGAGTTGGGCATCGTGCTTGTGCGTCGTGCTCGGTGTCGTGGTTGCGTGTGCGGCGGTGTCTCGGTGGGTTGTAATGTAGTGTATGCGTGTGTGTGCGTTGCCGTCGTGCGTGGTTGTGTGTCATGGTATGTATGCGGTCGGCTGTGCTGTCGTCGTGCATGTGCAGGTGGTAGACGGAGTTGTGGTGGTGTGTGTAAATTGGTCATGATGTCGTGGTGGGGTGCGCGTTGTGGATTGTGCTCTGCGCGGATGCCGTCGTCGGTGTGCATTGTGAAATTGCGGTGTGTGTGTGCGTGCTCGGCGCGCTGTGTGCCAAATATTTTGACATACGGGACGGGGTAACCCTGCCCCGCCCGCCGATCCACTGACTTTCAAGAACAGATATCTTCAACAAACTATCCTCAATGCATTTCTGCCTTTTTTTTAAGAATTTTGGACTTATTAAATAATGCTTCGTACCAGTATGAATATTCTTCCAAAAATAAAATATTCTAACATTCCAAGTAAATTGTACTATGAAATTTTACCCCCTTCTCCCCTTATTTGAAAAATTGTATGTAATTTTAAGGTAAAATTTAGAGATTTTATATATATTTAGATACTACTTTGTTAAAGCAAATATTGATATAGACTCGAGCTCTACATATCATATTTACTGTAAATACCATACCTCAACTAAAAAGGGAGAGATCACCAATGCGTTAAAACCGCTTCCTCAAATCATACCAACTCACCCGTCTGGAGACGGGTAAATAGCTAGTATGATATAGTAAACGGCACTCACATGACGGACTTCATTTTACTTCCGGCGGGTCATAGCGTGACCCCGCATTGACCGATTCACTAAACTGAATTCTGTGCGCCTTGTGCGAATGATATCTTTTCACGTTATTTGGGCCGTGAGAAATCGGTAGACATAGCAAATACAGAGCATGCGTCCACGGAGGAACCGATTCCCTTCACAAATCACCGACAGAATAAGTAGCCGCTATATTTCGGGTGATACCTGCATTAGCGAGTGTTCCCCAACTTTAATGTTATTAATGGCCATAATAACATATATATGGTCCGATGTTCATAATGGCCTTTCTATGGAGTTTTTGTTACAGCTGATGCTGCGTCAGTTGCGGTGTGCACGCGTGAGTGTACATTGCTCCTGTTGTGCTTCGGGGCGAGGAGGCGTGCGTGTCCGCGTGTGAGCCGAATTGCTGTGGTGTTGTGTGTGGGAGTGCACTTGTGTGGGTGTGTATGGTGGTGTGGTATGTGTGTTGATGTCTGTGTGTGTGTGTGGGGTGGTGATGTGTGTACGTGCGAAGTGTGTGGTCGTTGAGTGGGTGTGTAGCTTTGCGTGCGTGTGCGCGCCACGGTGTGCGTGTGGTGTGTGGGTGGTGCGTACGTGTGTGGGTCGTGGGTAAGTGAGATATACAGCATGTGTGTACGTGCCCGTGAGCGCCATCGCTGTGTGTGGTGAATCTGCTTCTGCTGCGTGGGCGTGGTGTGTGTGTTCGTGCGTTGTGTGCGCGTGTGCCGCCACGTCTGTGCGTGTATGAGCGTGTGTGATCGGTGTATACATGCGTGTGCGGTCCGGCTTCGTAAGCGTGTGTGAGTACGAGCGTAGTCGTATCCACGTTCGTGTCTATCTCTCCCTCTCCCTCTGCCGCGCTGTGTGTGTTTTCCAGTTTCGGGTTCATAGCGTCGTCTGCTACACATCTTCCGGTATGCACTCGCGAATCTACGGACATCAATTTCTGATAAAACATTGAACGATTTCCGTCTGATTCGCTACAAAGGCTAATTCGTTGAATTGTATTCGCATTATAAAAATTTCACGAAGGATTCTTTTGCAATTCTTCGTCCATTACGACTAGAGCAGACTGCCTGGATACATGTAGCCACTTGATTCTTCGTACATACGCTCCGGATATTAAGAATCTAATTTAATTAGATAATGCAAAATTATCTGAATTAATGCGTAAAATTAATATAAATCTAATATTATCAAATTGAACTTAGCATCCAGGTATAAATGTTTCATGGCTTGAATTGGCGTGGGGACTCCCCGCGTTACCTAAATATTCTCATTTAAAAAGCTATCCCACCTTACATCTCATCACATATATCTAGATATTAGTATACGCCTTATAAAAAGTGCCGCCTCGCCGCTGCCAGTTGATTCCAATTCGCGTTTTTAAGAAAGTACCCACGTTAAATAGTGCCAATCGAGACATAAGGGACTATTCGCACTTATAAGTCGTGGCCACGCTGCTGAAATTTTTCCCTTCCGGGCCACCATCTTATTTTGCGCATTATATGTAGGATAGATCATACATCATATACGTAGATATTATATATATATATATATATATAGTAGTATATATATATATATTAATCATGACTATATCTATGGTATATATATATATTATGGTATATTAATTTTTTTTTTTTTTTTTTTTTTTTTTTTTTTTTTTTTTTTTTTTTTTTTTTTTTTTTGTTTTTTATATATTATATATATATTATATATATATATATATTATAATATTAGATATATGTGATAGATTGTAAGGTGGGCATCCTTCCTTAATGAGCAAATATTTAGTAACCAGGGAAGTCCCCACGCCAATTCAACCATGAAAAATTATTACCCTGATCTAAGTTCAATTGATAATATTAGACTTATATTTAATTTTAATTAATTCAGCATCATTTTGAATTTAATTTAATTAGATTCACTTAGATTTTAATTATCGGACGTATGCTAGAGGAATAAGTGCGACCATGTATACAGCAGCTGCTCTATCATAATGGACGAAGAATTGCAAAGAATCTCTCGTTAAATTATCATGCGAATCAATTCATCAGACGAATATAACCCTTCTGTACGAATCAGACGGAAATCGTTCAAGCGTTTATCAAGAAACATTGAGTGTCTGTACGATTGGCATCATCGACCGAAAGATGTGTGCAGACGACCTGGACACGAACACTGACACACACACGGCGGGGAAAGGGAGGCAGGGAGAGATAGCACACGCGGACGTGGATACAGACTTACTCTCGTACTCACAACACGGCCAGAGCATTCGGTACATGCACAGCACGCATGTCTACACGCACACACGCTCATACACGCACAGACGTACGCCACACGCCCGTATGGTATAAAATTCTAAATTCAGCATTGCTTTCTTCTATCGTCACTGCCGCACTTCCTCAGTCGTACCCATCCGCTTCTCTTCCTCAGCAAGCTGTATTATGAAGTTTGTCTCAGACGGCCACTGCACGCCTAACACGGTGGCGCGCGATGCGCCAATGATCTACGATGCAGAAATGCGTATTTTGGGCCCAAACGAATTTAATGCATTCCAATATGAAGAGGCAGTTATCTAGCCAGGAGATTTTATATGGTTAACATTCATCAGTAGGGACATCATTAAGAAAGAGAGGAAAGACCTTGCATGGTAAGGTCCCCGCTGCGCATGACCAGCCAGTACATAATCTGGCTACGTTCGTATGTTAGCGCATTGCGCAATAGCTCACTAGAGGAGTTATATTTGTGTTAACTGATGCATTAAAATAGTTAAGGGTTATCTCAGCATAGATTTCTCTAAGAAAACTTTTATCCGATTGACATGTGTATAATTTAGGCAGAGTGCCCTAGCTTGTGCGCGGTACAAGACAGCCTACTTATGGGTCTTGCTCCTGACTGTCCGCGCCAACAGCCTCCTTCTTTGTCTTACCGCCCAGCTATCTTTCCTGCCGCGCTTTACCTCAGTCTCCATCCCCTCTCCCCTGCAAGCAAGCTGAATTTATAAGTTTGCCCCTCAGGGACGGCACTGCACGCCTAAACACGCTCGTGCGCGCGCATGCGCAATATCTCCCGAGAGGAAATCGTTATTGCAAAGTTTATGCATATTAAAGAGGAGAGGAGTTATCCTAGAGTACCGGTTTATCATGATAGACATTTCATCAGTATAGACATCAGTTAAAAAATAGGCAGGGAAGGACTTTGCATGTTAACTGTCCCCCGCCGCGTTATACCAGCAGACCATACTGGTAAGCGACACAGTTTGCTCTATTCGCCCCACCGCGGCGCGAATTTTTTTGGGAGATGGAAATGACATCTTTAACCTGGGGAAAAACTGAGAATCCCTCGTTATGCCCTCTTGACAAATAGATCATTATTAACTAGCTAGCTAGATAGATAGCATAATAGCATAGATACGCAGATGGCATAGATAATATAGATAGACAGGATAGATAATAGATAGATAGATAGATAGATAGATAGATTAGATAGATAGAATAGATAGATAGATAGACTTAGCATAGTAGGAGATAGATAGAGATAGATAGAGAGATAGATAAGATAGATTAGAAGATAGATAGATAGGGAATAGAAATAGATAAGATAGCATAGATAGACTAGATAGCATAGATAGATAGATAGATAGATAGATAGATAGATTGAGAATAGATAGATAGAAGATATAGACAGATAGATAAAGATTAGACAAGATAAGTGTAGATAGGTAGATAGTTTAAATTAGATAGCATTAAGAAGATATGATAGATAGATAAGTACGATAGATAGAGTAGATAGATAGATATAAAAGATAGATAGAGTAGAAGATAAATAGATAAATAGCATAGATAGATAGATAGATAGCATAATAGATAGATACAAGAAGATGATGCAGGTAGATAAGTTAATAGAAAATAGATAGATAGATAGCATAGATGGATGGATGATGGAATTTAGATGCGATGGGATGCGATGGATGGATGGATGGAGGATTTGATGGAATGGCAGTGGGATGTTAAATGCGAAATGGAGAATGGAATGGATGGATGATGATGGAGGATGATGGATGGTAATGATGGTGATGGATGGATTGAGGATGGAGGGGATGGATGGAATGGATGGATGGTGATGGATGCGAGTGGATGGAGGCAGTGGATGGATGGATGGATGGATGCGGATGATGGATGGATTGGATGGCATGGAGATGGAGTGGATGCATGGATGGCAATGGGAAATGCGATGATTGGATGTATGATGGATGGTATGGATGGCGATGGATGATGGATCGGATGGATGGATGAGGGCATGATGGATGGATGGGATGGATGGATGGATGGATGAGATGGATTGGATGGATGGCATTGGATGGATGGATGGATGGAGTGGATGGAATGAGATTGGATAAGGATGGATGGATGGATGGATGGATGGATTGGATGGATGGATGGTATGGATGGATGTGGTGATGGATGGATGGATGGATGGATGGCATGGATAGGTATGGATGGTGATGGATGGATGGATGGATGGATGGAATGGATGGACTGGATGGAATGGATGGATGGATGGAGAGATGGTATGGATGCGAGTATGGATGGCATGTAATGGATGGCATGGATCGGATGGATGTGGAGGGATGGGTATGGATGGCATGGATGGAGGATGGATGGTGGTGGATGGATGGATGCGATGGATGGATGGAGGATAGTATATAGATAAATAATTCAAAATTTCGTTTAAATTATTTCACTTTTAATATTTAATTGTGGTTTAATTAATAGTATTTAATATTAAAAACCATGAATGAAACTATTATTACTAATTAGTTATTATTATAGGCGTTTACGATCTATTTCTGGCGACACCAGTGAGTAATTTAAAAACAACAGACTTATTTATTCACTCCTGCTTACACGTGCTAGCTAGCATACGCAGGAGGAGTATTATGGCAACTTAGCTAACAAACCCGCCGCTACACCACTTTATATATTTGGTGGCCGAATGAGGGTCCATATAGGCCTGTAGCTCTTGCTTACCTCCGGCCCAACGAAGTTGGGGGGGGGGAAGTATGTAATCGAGGCTGTGGGCAAGTTAGGTGTATGCTGTGTGTGTGTGTGTGTGTTGTGGTGTGGTTGTGTGTGCGTGTGTTGCTGTGTGTTCGCGCTGGTTATTCTTGGTGTGATGTCTGTGTGTGTGTTTGTGTGTGTCGTGTGTGTGTGTGCGCGCGCTCGACTGTGTGTGTGTGTGTGCTGTGTGTGTGTGTGTGTGTGTGTGTGTGTGTGCGTGTGTGGTGCGTTGTGTGCTACAACTGTACATGTATGGTATGTATGCTGTGCTGTGTGTGTGTGTACTGCTGGTGTGAGTGTGTGGGTGTGCTGTGTGTGTTGTGTATTGTGTGTGCGGTGTGTGATGTTGCGTAGGTGCGGTGCGTGTGTGCGTGTTGTGCGTGTGTGCGTGTGTGTGTGTGTTGTGTTTTGTGTGTGTGCTGTGTATGTATGTGTGCGTGTGCGGCTGTGCCGTGTGCGTGTGCGTGTGTGTGTGTGTGCGCGCCCGGTGTGTGGTGTAATGGGGTATGGGTGCGCTGACATTTTTAGACCGTTTCGATTTGTTAAAGAGAGCACAACACCCATACGCACACTATATATACCATTAAGCGTTTGAAATTGCTGTTAAACTATTAACGTGTTTTCTGCACCGGTTTTAATGATATGTAGCTATACTAAAGTAGATTAAAAGGTATAAATAATAAGCATGTTAATTAGGTGAACCCTTCACTTAGCCATACGCAACCCACACTAACGCCACGCAGAAACGCACGCAAACGAATGCAGCCACGCCACAGCCGCGCCACGCCGCGCACACGCAACACACCAAAGACATTGGACGGCTGCGGGGTGTATAAAACAGCCAATCCACTGCCGGCCACAGTTTTGAGACGGAAAATTTTAAGACAAACCCCAACGAGATACGGCTGCAGTTGTATGTGTGTGTAATGTGTATGCGTGTGTGCGTGTGAGTGTGTGCATGTGCGTGTGCGTCGTGCGTGTGTGTGTGCTGTGTGCGTGTGCGTGTGTATGTATTGTATGCGTGTGTGTGCGTGTGCGTGTGCGTGTGTGTGTATGTATGTATGTCGTTGTGTGTGCGTGTGCATGTGCGTGGTATGTGTGTGGGTAAATTGGTATGTGTGTGCGTGGCGGTGCGCGTGTGATTGTGCCTGCGCATGCCCGTGTGTGTGTGAATGCGGTGTGTGTGTGTGCGTGCTCGCGCGTGGTGCAAATATTGACAACGGGAGGTGAACCCTGCCCGCCGCCGTCCACTGACTTTCAAGAACATATATCTTCAAACTACTCAATGCATTTTGCCTTTTTTTAAGAATTTGACTTATTAATAATGCTTCGTACCCAGAATGAATATTTTTCAAAAATAATATCTAAATAAGTGAAATTGTACTATGAAATTACCCCTTTCCCCTTTATTCAAAAATTTGTATGTAATTTTAAGGTAAAATTTTAGATTTTATATATATTTAGATACTATCTTTTTAAACAAATATTGATATATGACTCGAGTCTACATATCAGTATTATACTGTAAATACATCCTAAACTAAAAGGGAGAGATAAATGGTTAAACCGCCTTCCTCAAATCATACCCCACTCAAACCCGTCTGGAGGACGGGTAATAGCTAGTATATATATAAACGGCACTCACATGACGGACTTCATTTTACTTGCGAGCGTGACCCCGCATGACCGATTCACTAAACTGAATTCTGTGCGCCTGTGCGAATGTATCTTTTCACGTTATTTGGCCGTGAAGAAATGGTAACATAAGAAATACAGAGATGGTCCACGGATGAACCGATCCCTCCACAAATCACCGACAGATAAGTAGCGCTATATTTCGGGTGATACTGCATTAGGAGTGTTCCCAACTTTAATGTTATTAATGGTCATAATAACATATATATGGTCGATGTTATTGGCACTTATTTATGCGTTTACAAGCTGATGCTTGCGTCAGTGCGGGTGCACGCGTGAGTGTACATGTGCTCCTGTGTGTTCGGGGGAGGAGCGTGCGTGCGTGTGAGCGAATGAGCGTGTGTGTGTTGTGTGTGGGAGTGTGTGTGTGTGTGTGTGTGTGTGTGTGTGTGTGTGTGTGTGTGTGTGTGTGTTGTGTGTGTGTGTGTGTGTGTGTGTGTTGTGTGTGTGTGTTGTGTGTGTGGGTGTGTGTGTGTGTGTGTGTGTGTGGTGTGACGTGCGAGTGGGGGTTGAGTGTGTTGCTGTGTAGTTGCGTGCGTGTGCGCGCACGTGTGCGTGTGGGTGTGGGTGTGCGTACGTGTGTGGGTGTGTGTAAGTGCGTATACGCATGTGTGTACGTGCGTGGCGCCCGTGTGTGTGTGCGTGGGCGTGCGTGTGTGTGTTCGTGCGTGTGTGCGCGTGTGCGCACGTCTGTGCGTGTATGAGCGTGTGTGCGTGTATACATGCGTGTGTGTACGGGTTCGTAAGCGTGTGTGAGTACGAGGGTAGTCTGTATCCACGTTGGCTGTTCTCTGCTCCCCTCTCCCTCTCCCGCCGTGTGTGTGTCAGTGTTCGTGTCTAGGTCGTCTGTACACATCTTCCGGTCGATGATGCGAATCTACGGACATCAATTTCTGATAAACATTGAACGATTTCCGTCTGATTCGTACAAAGGGTATTTCGTTGAATTGATTCGCATGATAAAATTTCACGAGATTCTTTGCAATTCTTCGTCCATTACGATAGAGCAGCTGCTGTATACATGTAGCACTTATTCTTCTACATACGTCCGATATTAAAATCTAAATTAATCTAATGAAAATAATCAAAATGATCTGAATTAATCTAAAATTAAATATAAATCTAATATTATCAATTGAACTTAGATCAGGGTATAATTTTTCATGGTTGAATTGGCGTGGGGACTTCCCGGTTACTAAATATTCTCATTAAGAAGTATCCCACCTTACATCTATCACATATATTTAATATTATATACGCCTTATAAGTGCCGCTCGCCGTGCCAGTTGATTCCATTCCGGTTTTTAGAAAGTACCACTTAAATAAGTGCCAATAACATCAAGTGACTATTCGCACTTATAAGTGTGGCCAGTGCTAAATTTTTCCCTTGGCCACACTTATTTTGATTATATGTATATAGATATACATATATACGTATATGCTTATATATATATATATATATATATTATATATATATTATGTATATATATATATATTATGTATATATATATATATATATATATATATATATATATATATATGTAATATTAGATATATGTGATAGATGTAAGGTGGGATCCTTCTTAATGAGAATATTTAGTAACCGGGAAGTCCCCACGCCAATTCAACCATGAAAAATTATACCCTGATCTAAGTTCAATTGATAATATTAGACTTATATTTAATTTTAGATTAATTCAGATCATTTTGATTAATTTCATTAGATTAATTTAGATTTTAACATCGGACGTATGTAGAGGAATAAGTGCTACATGTATACAGCAGCTCCTCTATCGTAATGGACGAAGAATTGCAAAGAATCTCGTGAAATGTGTATCATGCGAATCAATTCAACGAAATACCCTTTGTACGAATCAGACGGAAATCGTTCAATGTTTATCAGAAATTGATGTCTGTAGATTGGCATCATCGACCGGAAGATGTGTGCAGACGACCTAGACACGAACACTGACACACACACGGCGGGAAAGGGAGAGGGGAGAGATAGACACGGACGTGGATACAGACTACTCTCGTACTCACACACGCCCAAGCATCGGTACATGCACACACGCATGTATACACGCACACACGCTCATACACGCACAGACGTACGCACACGCACACGCACGAATGTATAAAATTCAAAATTCAGATTGCTTTCTTCTATCTTCACTGCTGCCTTTTCTCCAGGCTCCCATCCCTCTCCCTCAGCAAGCTGTATTATGAAGTTTGCTTCAGACGGCACTGCATGCCTAACATGGTGCTCGCGCATGCGCAATATCTCCCGAGAGCAATCGTATTTTGTAAAGATTATGCATTTAAAATGAAGAGGAGTTATCCTAGCATAGATTTATATAATAATATTCTATCAGTAGGCATCATTTAAGAAATAGGAGGAAGATATTGCATGTAAGGTCCCAGCTGCGTATACCAGCCAGTACACAAATCTGGCTACGTTATGTGTTTAGCGCATGCCGCAATATCTCACCAGAAGAGTTATATTTTGTGATGAATATGCATTTAAAATGGTTAGGGGGTATCTCAGCACAGATTTCCCTAATAAACTTTCGTCCGTTGACATGTGTTTATAGTTAGGAGAGCGCCCTAGCTTGTGGGGTACAAAACACCTACTTTATGCCCTCGCGTCCTTTCCCTTGCCTGCCCTGTCCCTCGCTCAACCTCCTTCTTCTTCTACCGCCCCCAGCTATTTTTCCTGCCGCCTTTCCTCTGTCTCCCATCCCCTCTCCCCCTCAGCAAGCTATATTTATGAAGTTTGCCCTCAGACGGCACTGCACGCCTAACACAGTGCGCGCGCATATGCGCAATATCTCCGAGCGAAATCGTATTTGAAATATTATGCAATTTACAATGAAGGGAATGTTATCCACCGATTAGATTTATATGGATAACATTCCACAGTAGACATCATTTTAAGAAAATAAGTGGAAGACCTCTGCATGTAAGATCCTGCTGCGGTATACCAGCCAGTACAAAATCTGGCTACGTTAGTGTGTTAGCGCGCATGTGCAATATCTAACCAGATGAGTTATAATGTGTGATAAATATGCATTTAAAATGGTTAGGGGGTATCTCAGCATAGATTTCCCTAATAAACATTTATTATTGACATGTTTTAATAATTAGGGTAACGCCCTAGCATGTAGGTTAGCAAAACACCTACTTTATGCTCTCGGTGTCCTTCCCCTGCTCCCCTGTCCCTCGCTCAGCCTCCTTCTTCTTCTTCCGCCCCAACTAGTCTTCCCTGTCACCCTTTCCCCAGTCTCCCACCCCTCTCGCCCGCAGCAAGCTATATTACGTACTTTTATTTAGGCCGTACTGCACGTCTGAAACGGTGCTCGCGCATGCGCAATATCTTTCAAGAAGAAGAATATTTTGCCAAAATTATGAATTTAAAATGTGGAGGGATTATCCAAGCATAGATTTCTATGATAATATTCTATCAGCAGACATCATTTAAGAAATAGAATATGTGTACGTATATATTATGTGCATATCGATCGCCGTCGGCCGAAGTTTACCATGTTTTCCTATAGTCGGATAGCCCGAAAATGGTTTGAATGTATAATATCACCTCGTGTTCTCTATTTTCGGCGCGAACGGGCATGCACAAATCCGATTTTCCCCTTATAAAACTGAGAAATTATTCGAAACTAGCCTGGTACCCGGCATATATATATATATATATATATATTTAAACGGCACACGTCATGCTACGAGTAATGCTGCATAACCGAGAGTTTACCGCCGCTATAAAGTACAGCACTCACATGACGGACTTCATTTCACTTGCGAGCGTGACCCCGCATGACCCCGTCTCGCCTACCATCGAGCGAGAGCGAGCGCGCGACAGCGACAGTTATAACGTGTGATACACATTCGCCTGAGTTTATTATACGTTTATATTTGGCCATGGATTGTATGCAGCTAAAACTATCCGCAGTATGTGGGGTTCGTTTGATGTTACGCGTGGATGGTATTGCCGTATTGGTACGGATTTAATCAAGAGATGACAATCTGTGTGTCGTAACGTGCGTCGGCAGTGGGATACGGACAAACACGTCGTTGGAAATTGCCGTGGCTCGAACCAAGAGACAGTGAGAGCGTGTGGACTCGTGGTGATCGTATGAGTTTCGCTCTCTACATGGATAGATTTGAGATGGATTCATTCAAGGTATGGTTAACTATAGTGAACATTAACTTCATAACTATTATATGACACTATAGTTCGTTGATAGACTGTGAGCAAGTGCTGCACGTAAGATATGCAGATTGCAGATATTGCATTTGCACCTACCAGATCATATAGATAGGGGTAACATTGATTTTCTATTTGGATTATACTGATAGATTTCGTATGGATTAAATCAAGGTAGTATGTAAAATCCTTTGGCTAATTAGTAAACGAGGCATCAATGAACTTAGTTAATCGATTGTGGTCAGGTGACGCGATATGTATGGATTGCAGATGTAGATACGGATATTATTGATTTTCTATTTGGATTCGATGAGTAGATTTGATATAAATCGTGTGCCTGCGGATTCTCTGTAGGGGGGGGGGAGTTCTTCTCCCTCTTCCTTCCTGGCTTTCTAATCGTTCGCCTCCCCCTCCTTCCTCCCGTTCACCTTTCTTATTCGATGCACCACGTACGCATAAGCTCGCTATAGCTAGGTCCGCTATTTAGAAGTAGTAAACAAGAAAAGTGCAGACGCCAACCAGTTTACAGGGATCTCTAGTGTTGTTGTTGTTGTTGTTGTTGTTGTTGTTGTTGTTGTTGTTGTTGTTGTTGTTGTTGTTGTTGTTGCCGTTGTTGTTGTTGTTATTGTTGTTATCTCTTGCAGAATTATATAAGCAAATTCATCTCCATTATATTTCCTGCTTCCGTAACTCATCCAAAAAGTGTCGGAAAGAAAGAAAGTGTATATACATTGTTGACCGCCTGCTTTTGGTTCCCGTCGGATTTCTATAAACGGATCTATAATTTTCATACATGTAACGTACGTTGCATCCTCTTAATTAAGTTAAGAATCCTCTTTTAGTGTGTTACGTGCAACTGTAAGATAAAGATATTCCTCATATGATTGATGAGGATCAGATTAAATAATATATAACATTATAAAGATATATAATAATTAAATTTAAATCATACATGTACGTTGCATTAGACAATAGAACTGCCAGACAATGTGGCGAGCGAGCGAGCGGGCGCTCGGACACTGTACGTTGAGTAATAGCAGAACTTGTAATAGTAATAACATTTCCAAGGTCGTTCGAGTGCACACGCGCTCCGTTTAACATGTATAACATTGTTAACAATATAATGTGCTGATTTTTCCCTCACGGACGTTACATAACCTACGGACGATGTGCTGTCGCGGAGTCAGTATACTGTCATTTGATTAAACCGTGAATATATGCAAACACGTATGTGTTTTTTATATAGCTGTGATTGTGAAGTGCGGGTGAGAATTTAACGCTGACGTTTTTGTTTCATTGTTGCGCTTTACAAAGTAATTCTCTTGTAGCGATCTGTGTAATTTTGCGATGTGATTTTCGCTGTTAAAACCTTCGCTCTCTCTCCCGCTCTCCCTTCCGCCTCTTTCTCTCTTTCTCTTTCTCTCTTCTTCTTCGTCTCTCCCCCCCTCTCTCTCTTCGTCTCTCTTTCTCCCGCTCTCTCTTCCCCTCTTTTTCTCCAGCGCTCTTTCGTTTGAATATTTAAAATATATCACTAGCTCTATTTGCAGCTATGAGTCCCAGATGTATATACCCTCATATTTAATAACGATTCACTAAACTGAATTCTGTGCGCCTGTGCGAATGTATCTTTTCACGTTATTTTCTAAGGCAGTGAAGAAATGGTAACAGAAGAAATACAGAGATGGTCCTCGGATGAACTGATCCCTCCACAAATCGCGGGCAGATAAGTAGTGCTATATTTCAGGTGATACTCCACCCTCGGAGTGTTCCAACTTGAATGTTATACATGGTCGCATCAATAACACTACTTATATGGTCGATGTTATGCGCAACCTTAATGTTATGCGTTACCAAGCTGATGCTGCGGTAAAGCGGAGGCACAGTGCGCGTGCACGCCGTGAGTGTACATGTGCTCCTTCGTGTTCGGGCGGAAAGTTGGAAGCGTGCGTGTGTGTGATGCGAGATCGAGTGTGTGTGTTTGTGTTGGGAGTGTGCGGTGTGTGCTGTATGTATGTGGTGTGTGCTGTGTGTGTGTGTGTGTGTGTGTGTGTGTGTGTGTGTGTGGTGTATGTGTTGTTGTGTGGTGTGTGTGTGTGGGTGTGTGTTGTGTTGTGTTGTTGTGGGAGTGTGTGGCTTGTGTGTCGGTGTGGGTGTGTGTGCTGTAGTGTGTGTGTGTGTTGTGTGTGTGTGTGGTGTGTGTTGTGTGTGTGTGTGTGGTGTGTGTGTGTGTGGTGTGTACGTGCGCAAATACGGTGGGGCCGTGGTGGCTTGAGCGTGGGCTGTGCTAGTTGCGTGGCTGTGTGCGCGCCACGTTCGGTGGGTGTGCGGTGGTCTCGCTACGTGTGTGGCCGCGTGGTAAAGTCGTATACGCATGTGTGTACGTGCGTGCGTCGTGTGCCACCGATGGAGTGCGTGTGCGTGCGTCGGTAGTGCGAACGATGTGTGTGTTTCGGTGCGCTGCGTGCGTGTGGCGTGGTGCGTATGTCTGTGCGTGTATGCAGCGTGGTGGGTGCGTAGTATCATGCCGTGGTGTGTACGCGGTTCGGGGCGCGTGTGTGAGTACGAGCAGTAGTCTGCCTATGCACGTTCGTGTGTATGTCTCCCCTCTCCCGCTCCGCCGTGTGTGTGTCAGTGCCTTCGCTGTCGACGGTCGTCTGCCACACATCTTTCCGCGTCGATGATGCGAATCTAACGGACAAAATTGAACGATTTCTGATTTTATCAATGTTTTGATAAACATTTGAGACCCGATTTTCTGATGCATCAAGTTCGGTGTGCGTGAGTAGAGACAGTGAGACATTTCCGCGGTCTGCATTGCATTGTACAAAGCGGAAGTATTTCGTTTGGAATTGGGATCGCACTGATAAGATTTCAGCGGAAGATTCTTTACAATTCTCGTGCCATTACGCAGTAGCAGCCAGGCTGCTGTATATATATGTAGCACTTATTCTTGCTACAGTACGTGCGGTTACTAAAATATGCTCCCTAAGAAGCATCCAACCTTACAATCTATCACAGTATATCTAATATTATAAATAAAACGCCTTATATAGCTGCCCGCCTCGCAGTGCGCAGTTGATTCATTCGGTTTTTAGAAAGCTTACCACTTCAAATAAGTGCCGAAATAAACGAGTTCAAAAGTCGTGCCCTAAGATTTTTTCCTTGCCACACTTATTTTGATTAGATATATATAGTAGATATACATATATAGCGCATATGTATACTATATATATATATATATATATATATTATATATATATTGATATATGATTAGATAGTATTTGTGCTTATGTATATCATAGTATATTATGTATTATATATAAGGTTTTAACTAGGGTAATATTGATAATATCTAGATATATGCTGATAGATGTAAGCGTGCGGCCATCCTTCCACTGCTCACTAATGAGAATATTTAGTAACCGGAAGTCCCCACGCCAATTCAACACTGAAAAATTATACCCTGATCTAAGTTCAATTGATAATATTAGATTTATATTTAATTTTAGATTAATTCAGATCATTTTGATTAATCTAATTAAATTAGATTTTAATATCGGACGTATGTAGAAGAATAAGTGCTACATGTATACAGCAGCTGCTCTATCATGGACGAAGAATTGCAAAGAATCTCGTGAAATTTTATCATGCGAATCAATTCAACGAAATACCCTTTGTACGAATCAGACGGAAATCGTTCAATGTTTATCAGAAATTGATGTTCTGTAGATTCGCATCATTCGACCGGAAGATGTGTGCAGACGACCTAGACACGAACACTCACACACACGGCGGAGAGGGAGAGGGAGAGATAGACACGAACGTGGATACAGAGACTACTCTCGTACTCACACACGCCCAAGCATCCCGTACACACACGCATGTATACACGCACACACGCTCATACACGCACAGACGTACGCACACGCCACAGCCCACGTATGTATAAAATTAAAATTCAGATTGCTTTCTTCTATCTTCACTGCCCTTTCCTCAGTCCCCATCCCTCTCTCCCTCAGCAAGC
>NW_014580096.1:2383-3679 GCF_000485595.1 Priapulus caudatus | reverse complement strand
AAACCACTGTTCTGATTGGCTGGAATTCAATCGCGCTTAAAATACATTTTAAGCGATTAAAAACCACTGTTCTGATTGGCTGGAATTCAATCGCGCTTAAAATACATTTTAAGCGATTAAAAACCACTGTTCTGATTGGCTGGAATTCAATCGCGCTTAAAATACATTTTAAGCCTGATTAAAAACCACTGTTCTGATTGCCTGGAATTCAATCGCGCTTAAAATACATTTTAAGCGGGGTTAAAATAGGTAGGTTTTGGCGGTAATGGCTTTCCATAGAAATCTGCCTAGCCTACAAATTGCAACCTTCATTTTTTTGCGGAAATAACCCCGGCCCCCATAGCCTATGCTTTTAACATGTCATGCATGTTTAACATGGATTTCTTAGGCTAAAATACTGACACTAGTGAAAGCGACACGTACAGGCCATGCACCAAGGACAAGGTTTTAGCACGGCACATTTGTTGGTGTATCTGGCCATTTCAGCTGAATCTAAACAACACATAGGTTTACCTATAGGCCTTAGGCCTACAATAGTATACTTGCCTCTGATTCGGCCGTTTCCCTGTGCCTTTCTTTTTGTAGCCGCCGCCATGTTTACATTTGTAGACAGCATATGCGTACTTCAAATCGCCCTTCAACTTCTTATCACTCTTCGCATTATGCGCCTCAATAGACTTACTGTCACGTAAAACAAATTTACTAAACGTAGACCGTTCATATGCGTCCAGGGCATCCGCGAATATAGTAAAATTTTTGAATTTTTGCCCTACGGCGAGTACAACTCCAGCTCCAACTCCGTCCGCCATGATTCTGACCAGTTCCCGCCAAATCGTGAAAATGGCAAGGGCGCAGCCACGTGTTGAAAGTTGGGGGGGGGGGTCACAAGCAGCCAATAGATTCAAGATTCAAGATGTTTATTTTGTGCATAAGTCGTGTATATACAGTGTACAGCGGCAAATAAGAAATATACAAGTCAAGTTAATCTAGTTTACAAAGGAAGCACACGAGTGGCGAAAGAACCCGCAGGTTATCAACGTCTGCCACCCCTCAAAATAAAATGTCATGCTAATAGTAGGCAGATGGGCCATTATTATAATATACTTGGTTGCCATAGTGGATGGTGAGCATGCATGTGAAACCGCAAAAAAACATTACAGCGAAAATGATCAAAACATATGAACGATAAACCTGAGTAATAACCTGAACAAGAAACTAAACAAAAATGAACAACGGAATGTTGTTCTTGTTGTTTTCGGTTTTTTTATTTTATACTGGACTCAAGGGTTTAAATCC
>NW_014580096.1:0-1340 GCF_000485595.1 Priapulus caudatus | reverse complement strand
GGTCTTTGCTCTAATGATAGTGGCTAATTCACAGCCACCACCCGCCGAGAGAGTATCACCAAGGTAGCAGAAGGAGGGTACCACCTCCAGTTTGTCCTGCCCAATCTGCACCTCTAACAGTGGTCTGCCATCAAATGGGCGGGCATCACCCATGCACCGCTTGCAATGGAAATCCGGGTCGTCATTGAGTCGGCCTTTTATACCACTACACTTCTTATGTACCCAGTGTGCACAGCCGCGACAGCGGACGGAATTACTCCCAACACCCTTCCTGCACACAACGCAGGGATACTTCCCGGAGTCTTCCAAGGGGTCAAATTTTACGCAAGAGAGATTCAAACATATTTACCTAGAATCGACAGCGGTGTGAGGCGACGAATGGTTATGTTTGCGTGGACCCAGCTTATATACTGCGCAGTCAAAACCGGATTAACTGATTTGGCAGGAAATTAAACTAGATTTCTTGGCGTGAGACAGCAAGCGATGCTGGCGCGGCCGGTCGACGTCACCGCGCGTCGCGTCACCTATTATCAGTTCCTGCTGATTTCGTTACGCGTCGTGTCACCTGTCCGTCCAGCTTGTCACCACTATTGTCCCAACGCTCAAGAGGCCCGTCACCATTTGTGACCGCTTGTCACCGCTGTTGTCCTGAACGCTATAAGCGTCGCCTCAATACGTGGTCACCGCTTGTCAATTCTATAGTGGCGCCAAGGTGTAGGCCAAGGTGTAGGCCATCTTGTCGCCACCGTTTGTCAATACAATAATACCCTTGACCCCTCTTGAAAAATTCATGTCCTCATGAAAACGTATTTCCAACTAAAAACGATATATCATAACTATGTTCCAATAATACCGCCACCTATATAGCAAAAAGAACACACACAAAACTGGGTACATAATTGTTTATACCGTGCATTATGATTATACATCCATGAACGGTGATACAAACAAACAGTCAGTCCCACTGCAATCATACCGCCAAAGCCAACGTGTACCTAGCCGCGTTATGACAATCCTGGATAGATTCGTGGGGCGGAAGGCTCCATTGTCATTCCAGGCGCGATGTACCTCACATGTGCACCGTGCTCGCATGTGAGGTGGGCGGAGAAGGCGGTCTTCAAGATACCGATCGTCTTGGGGTAAAGCCACAAGGGGATAGGAAGGGATGATGGAACCCCACACTTTTGACCTGTAAGGTCCGAGATCACTGCAAACTCGGGCATCTCGACTTGTAGCCGGGCCGAAAGGAAGTGGAAACTGGGTTGCAAATTTTCAATAGCCGTCGGGGGCGTTATATGCCAGAAGCGATCACACATGTGCAGATCTAGTACTGGGAGGGA
>NW_014580095.1:25850-28618 GCF_000485595.1 Priapulus caudatus | reverse complement strand
ACACACACACGCACGCACGACACACACGCACGCACGCACGCCCACACACACACACGCACGCACGCACGCACGCACGCACACACACACACACACACACGCACGCACGCACACACGCTATAACTGTACTAGTACTTAAAACTTCACGTCGCTATAGAAATATTTACGTACGTAAATCATGATCTTCGACCACACGCGTGCAGAGCGTGATTTACTGTGTANGAGAGAGAGAGAGGATGGGGAGACCGCACAGACGGAGAGAGAGAAGCGAGCGAGAGAGAGAGGAGCGAGAGAGACTGGAGGAGAGAGAGGAAATGAGAGAGCAGGAGTGTTGATAGAAGAGGGGAGAGACGAGAGAGTAGGACCCGCCGACAACCGGACGGCAGAGCCCAGAGAGAGCTCGCTACCAACCACTCCCCAACACGCAAGAACCCAGAAAGATCCCGAGAGCCACCGGCCCAAGCGGGGGCGACCGCAGCAGTGCGAGAGCAGAAGGAGAGAGAGCAGAGAGAGAGAGAAGAAAGAAGATGAGCAGAGAGTGAGATGATCGACGAGAGCAGAGAGGACGAGAGAGAGCAGAGGAAGACGAGAAGAGGGGGGGACTCGGGATGACCGGGAACGGTTGGTGGGGCAGCTATTAGTGCGACGGGCGCCATGCAATGTGCAAAACAAAAACACGTGTTCTGGCCTTATTTGGCGCGCCTGATGTGCTGTGTATGAACGCAATCGCCTCTATCTTATTAGAGACAGGGCAGACTATGTGTGCTGTGACAGACGAGCGCACGAGAGAGGAGGAGCTAGAGAGAGAGAGAGGGAGAACGAGAGACCGGGAGAAAAGAGGCACGAGAGAGCAGCAGGATGAGAGAAAAATACGCGGAGAGCAGAGAGAATTAGAAGCAGAGGGAGCAGCCACGACGGCAGGCGAGAGATGAGAGAGCGAGACTGGCACGTGAAAAAAAGAGGAGAGGTGAGAGGTGCGATGTAGTGAGAGACGAGAGAGCGGAGAGTGAGATGGGAGAGAGAGCAGCGGCTAGAGAAAGCTGTGCAGACTGAGAGGAGAGAATAGTGAGATGAGGAGGAAAGGGAGACGGCGCGCGAGGACCTGATGTGAGATGAAAGAGAGAGAGCGACGGCTTGAGAGAGAGAGAGAGGGAGAGAGTAGAAGGTGGACGAGTCAAGGAGAGAAAGCCGTAACGAGGATCGATGAGAGAGAGAGGGAGAAGAGAAGGAGAGTCAGAGGCGAGAGAGAAGGACAAGGACGAGGAGAGAGCAAGGAAAGTATAGCAAGCATACAGAGAGGAGAGGCAGAGACGGCGCGCTGAGCGCTGATGTCGGCAGAAAAAAAGGTGTGTGGGGAGCAGGAGGAGATGATAGAGAGAGAGAGAAAAGCGAGATGGGGACGAAGCGAGTAGAGGGAAGAGCCAGGGGTAGAGGCGAGACGAAGACGGCGGCGATAACGTAAGTCTAATTACATGACGAATGATAAAGTGCGCTTCAGACGAGAGTGCCCACTGACATCCTTCGTCGAAGATGCGGAATAACGATGGCCGGATGTGCAGCAACGATGGCAATGCCAGAAAGATGCTATAGAGAACGAGGCACTGCGGTATGGACGTGCTGAGCAGAACGAGTATGCTCGGGAAAAGATGCTGACTGAGAAACGAGTATGCGGCAAGGTGCTGACCGGAGAACGAGTATGCATGCGGATGCGATGGCTGACCAGAACGGAGGCAGGATGCGGGAGGGATGCTGAGAGAACGAGGATGCGGGAAGGATGCTGAGAGAACGAGGATGCGGGATGGATGCTGAGAGAACGAGGATGCGGGATGGATGCTAAGAGAACGAGGATGCGGGATGGATGCTGTGCTGTTACAGGGTATTACCCTGTATATTATTACCGTATGGCCTCTGACCTTAAACTACGCGAGGCTCTTGTGTTTTTGCTATTGGCCATTTTTGTTCGTGGCTTAGCTTGGTCGGCTGATTCTCTATTTAAAGCTTCGTTTACCACAATGTAAGTACTTCAGATAAGTCAATTGTGAGCTGAAGCTGTCTCATAAAGACACTGCTTATTTATGTAGCCAGTACACTACTGTTTTGCAATATTTCTTTACAGTACATATAGGTGCAACTGAAGTTAGTTTTATGTGCAAGTGGGTCTATCTAAAGCATGTCCACCCCAACTCTGACAGTATGCTCTATTTTTATGTTGTAGTTTTTTCACCATTTGGTCAAGTGGTCACACATTAAAGACAGACGGTTTAGCTGACTGCTATTTATAAATACTGGATGTTCCGTGTTATTTTTGAAGAGGCAGTACAGTTGCTGAGAGAACGAGGATGCGGGATGGATGCTGAGAGAACGAGGATGCGGGAAAGATGCTGAGAGAACGAGGATGCGGGAAGGATGCTGAGAGAACGAGTATGCGGGATGGATGCTGAGAGAACGAGGATGCGGGAAGGATGCTGAGAGAACGAGGATGCGGGATGGATGCTGAGAGAACGAGGATGCGGGAAAGATGCTGAGAGAACGAGGATGCGGGAAGGATGCTGAGCGAACGAGGATGCGGGAAAGATGCTGAGAGAACGAGGATGCGGGAAAGATGCTGAGAGAACGAGGATGCGGGATGGATGCTGAGAGAACGAGGATGCGGGAAAGATGCTGAGAGAACGAGGATGCGGGATGGATGCTGAGAGAACGAGGATGCGGGAAAGATGCTGAGAGAACGAGGATGCGGGATGGATGCTGAGAGAACGAGGATGCGGGAAAGA
>NW_014580095.1:24133-25840 GCF_000485595.1 Priapulus caudatus | reverse complement strand
CGCGTTGTATATCTGCGTTGTGTGTCTGCGTTGTATATCTGCGTTGTATGTCTGCGTTGTATATCTGCGTTGTATGTCTGCGTTGTATGTCTGCGTTGTATATCTGCGTTGTATGTCTGCGTTGTATATCTGCGTTGTATGTCTGCGTTGTATATCTGCCTTGTATGTCTGCGTTGTATATCTGCGTTGTATGTCGTGCACTGACAGTGCGTTACGTCAGAAATGCTGGCAGGTTTCGGCTTCGGTTTTGATCTCAGGCGTAAGCAGGTGTTTCTCGATTGGCAGCGAGTCAGGGGCCGGTTTCACGAAACGTTATCAACTTTAATTATGATTAAATCACTAATCATACTTAACCTCCTGTAATTATGATTAGTTAATCATACTTAAAAATCTGTTTTACGAAGCGATTTAAGTACATATTTAATTAATCACATAATTAGCCGACTTAAACATGAATTACAATGTATTCAAAATGGCGGACAACGCCAAAAGTACCTGCAAATTCGGTACATAAAAAGGAATTAATTTGAAATTATAATGACAAAATTAGTACAGCTAATCTTAGATAATTTAAATTTCCTTGGGAAAAAATGGAAGTAAAATTTCCAATTGTAAAATCTGCAGCCTACTTAATATACTATTACTACCTACATACTACTACTAGTACTCGCAACTAATCATGATTAGTGGATTCAATCATGCTCCTGAGTAGAATTAAATATTGTGATTAACTTAATCATGATTAAAGTTAATACTCTTCGTGAAACAGTCACTTCAATTTAAGTACGGGAGGTTAATCATGATTAGTGATTTAATCATGATTAAGAACGCTTAAATTAAAATACGCTTCGTGAAACCGGCTCCAGTTGTACACGTGAGAGTGCTGGTGAAGTTAATATACGCAGTTAATATACGACACCGTCGAAGTACGAGGTTACAATAACTTGGCGCAATTTCATAGCAATGTTGTATATCCAGAAACGTTCACTACATTGAATCATAGAATCGTTCGAACTGTTCTTGTCAGAATATTGTTTATTGTTTGTTTCTCTGTTACGAATCTATCCGTAGAATCAAGTAAACATTTGTGGCTGAATTTGCTCTAAAAGTTGTTCTTACGTGTTTTCCCCGAGCAACGCCGGGTACCCGGCTAGTGCTAGTATCTATACCTAGATGTAAGGCATGCACTAGCATACATACAAAGAGCTAACCGCGGTTGACATATCAAACACTGAGCTGCTATCCACTCATCTATCAATCCTTGCCATCTTTTACTTTCGCGTTCACTTTCATTCCCGGAAGACATGATTGACATGGCGCTTCAATCGCTTCATGATTGACATGGCAATCAATCGAGGTCGTAAGAGAGTACAGACTGAGTCTCGGTGGACTGCTGGCTAGTGGTTCTCTGTGCTGCAGTCATGGGTACTCACTACGTGCGCATAATTCGACCCCTCCCCCTCACTTAGCCGACTCAAAGACTCCATGTTTCCCGTCCTACCCCTCCCCATCCATCAGAGCACGTCCTGGCCGCCCCATATTCTTCCTCTTCCGTTAGACTGCTGTGTGACTGCCACACCCTACGCTTCTCTTTCTCCTTCACCGCCTCGTCCTCGTCCTCCTCCCGAGTCCCCTCCTCCTCGTCCTCGTCTCCCTGCTTCCCCCTCCGTATCCTCCCCCTGCTTCCCCCTCCGTATCCTCCCCCTG
>NW_014580095.1:22255-23503 GCF_000485595.1 Priapulus caudatus | reverse complement strand
TCTCTCTCTCTCCCTATCTCGCTCCGTCGTTCTCTCTCTCTCTCTCTCTCTCTCTCTCTCTCTCTTCTTCGCGCTCCCCCTCTCTATATCTCGTTCTCGCTGCTTCCCCCACTCTCCGATTTCTCTGCCCGGATGCCTGAACAAGTCGTGTAATTGCTTCTCCCGCCGCCGGTGCCTCGTCGCTCCTATATCGGGCTTCCCCGCATCCCCCCCTCCCCCCGCGTACGCTGCTCTTTCATCCCTTGTCCGGGGAAGCAGGGAGCTGAGGATTTACTCGTGCCTGGGTTCGTAATCGCTACTAAATTCTGCGGCTAATATACGGGTGGCAACGCGAGGCACAGGCGAATCGTTAACGAAAATGTTTTTACGAGTCCATCATCACAGGCCGGCGTTGTTCCGCTGTATGATCATCAATACTTGGAGCTGTCTACGCGCTTGCTATAATCGCACCCGACTGCAACCGACGGTGTTTGTATACGTTGGAACCCTTGTAGCATCCACCCTATAGCAAAACGCCCCCTTTCTACATTGCACATGGCAGCCTGTTCTGCTAGCATCTATGACAAATACGACATACGCATATACGCTCTGCTATGAAACTATTTGTCATAGGAAGATTCTTCCTATGACAAATACGACATACGCATATACGCTCTCCTATGACACTATTTGTCATAGGAAGATTCTTCCTATGCTAAATATTGTTGTATGTGTTGTGCGCATCATAGGAGTTTAGGAGTGCTATTATGAACGCAAGCAGTGAATTTGAGCTGTAAAGAGGAACGAAGTTGACTCGCCAATATTTATCATAGGAAGAATCTTCCTGTGACAAATAGTGTCATAGGAAAGCGTACATGCGTATGTCGTATTTGTCATAGATGGGAGCAGAACTTGTTGCACATGGGCAGGAGATGTCACATCCGAGTCGCACAGTTATGACGGTAAGACGATGTTATGCCTTCTAGACAGCCACCAGCGATCACCGCTGTCTTCCTGTGTCCTCCTCATTCCATGAGCGTCAGAAGACGTCATTGCTTTTCCATCCACCCTCATCATCAGGAGCACGCAGCCCCTGAAGCCAACATACGTCTTCCCGCATCCTCATCATGAGCACGCAGCTTCCTTCTATCCATCCTCATCACCAGGAGCACGCAGCTTCCTTCTATCCATCCTCATCACCAGGAGCACGCAGCTTCCTTCTACCCATCCTCATCACCAAGACCACGCAGCTTCCTTCCATCCATCCTC
>NW_014580095.1:16652-19630 GCF_000485595.1 Priapulus caudatus | reverse complement strand
AAACTCACAGTAGGTATATATATGCATTTAGCTGCGAGGTGGATCAACTTTAAGGAAAATCGCGCCGTGCGAAAAAATGCGAGACGTGATCCAGTGTTTTGCACGGGAAGCTTGGAGAAGTTTGTGTTCTCAGGCTGAAACCTGATCGAACTGCGCAGCACCACCTAGTGGTAAAACAATGCACTATAGGATCATCCCTCAATCAAACAGTCCGGTCCCATGTCTACAGCGCCACTGTGTGGTCAGTTCACAAACTACAGCGCCACCGTGTGGTCAGTTCACAGACTACAGCGCCACCGTGTGGTCAGTTCACAGACTACAGCGCCACCGTGTGGTCAGTTCACAGACTACAGCGCCACCGTGTGGTCAAACACGGTCAGCTCGCCTCGCTCCTTGTGGGTCATGCGCCGTAGTGGCAGCGTGCTACAATCCGACGATGTGTCGCTCAACGCGTCGCCGCCTCCGCCGCCAGGGGGCGCCAGCAGCCGCCGTCCGACGATCGACTCGGCGATGATCTGCAACGCCGACTTTGCGGCGGCGCGCGGCGGTTTCCGCGGCGACGGCCCCTCCCGTGCGGGGGCGCCACCGTCCGCGAGGGCGAGGCGGCGGCCGGAGCCGGGATGCGGCGAGGACGCGGGATGCGGGGCGGCGACGGCGTTGCCGTGGCGACCGTACTCGCCGGTGCCGCGATTCGTCTCTGCGTCGCCGCGGAACGTCACGCCCTTCCTCTGCGCGTTGTTCGCGTCGTTCAAGTTGTTCAGGTTGTTCGCGTCGTTCAGGTTGTTCACGTCGTTCAGGTTGTTCACGTCGTTCAGGTTGTTCACGTCGTTCAGGTTGTTCACGTCGTTCAGGTTGTTCTTGCATGCGAACAGCGCGGGGCTGCTCGCGCTGCGGCGTCCGCCACCGAACCGTTCCCCGCGCGCCGCCGTCGCCATCTTATCTACGTTTTCGATCGTCACGGCGACGGACGAGTGCGACATCCAGCTGTTGGCCTTGGACGGCCGATCGTTGGCGCGATCGTCGATGACGCGTTGCCGCAGCAGCAGCGCCGCCTTGAGGGCGGTGTCGGAATCGCTGGCGCTGCGCTGGAGCAGCTTGAAGCGCTTGAGAGAGTTGTAGTATGAGTCGTCGCTGCTCGTCGCCGAGTCGCTGCCCGAGTCCTTACCTGCGGACAGGTGTGTTAACGAGCGTTCTTACGAATGGGACAGGTGCGTTAACGAGCGTTCTTACGAATGGGACAGGTGTGTTAACGAGCGTTCTTACGAATGGGACAGGTGTGTTAACGAGCGTTCTTACGAATGGGACAGGTGTGTTAACGAGCGTTCTTACCCAATCGAGCATTCTTACATGGAGTGGGGATAGGACACGTGTGTTAACGAGATTTTTTACCTGGGGATGGGGAATGGCAACAGGTGTGTTAACGAGCATTATTACTCACTGAATGGGAATCAGACAGGTTTTAACAAGATTTCTTACCTGTGAGAGGGTAAATAGAACAGGTGTGTTAAGAGATTTCTTACCCGTGGATGGGGAAGAAGGACAGGTGCGTTAGCGAGATTTCTTACCTGTGGATGGGGAAGAAGGACAGGTGCATTAAAACAGGTGTGACAAGCTGGGACGCAGGAGACACTGGGGACGGGGAACCACGGAGGGGTGAGGGAGGTACACAGGTGGTGGAGGCTGGGGTACATATGAGATGGAGGAGGCGNACACACAAGAGAACACACATGAGGAACTACATGAGAATACACATGAGAACTACATGAGAACACACATGAGGAATTACATGAGAACACACAAGAGAACACACATGAGGAACTACATGAGAATACACATGAGAACTACATGAGAACACACATGAGGAACTACATGAGAAACTACATGAGAACACACATAAAGAATTACATGAAAACTACATGAGAACACACATGTGGAATTACATGAGAACACACAAGAGAACACACATGAGAACACACATGAGAACTACATGAGAACTACTGAGCACTACATAAGAACATACCATCACTTCATTATCATGAACCTATCAGAAATTATGTGAATGATTGCTCGATCTACCCTTCCCTTCATATATCTTACAATCCCTCATTCCAATTACACTTCAGTGACCTCCGCCACCTGTGAGGAAACTGCATAAGTATCTACCTCCTTCCTTCCTTCCACGATCCACCCTCCCCCTCATCCTTCCTCTCTCAAACCTTACCTCCATCTCATTGGCCACCTCGTCTAGCTCCCTGATTGGCCGCAGTGTCGGGTAGTACTGCCGCTGCTTAATGCGCGCCTTCGCTAGTGCCACCATGTAGCGAAGTTCCGCGAGAAACTCGGTGGCTTTCGGCGGCGGATTCTGCATGAATTCCTTCTCGAAGTAGGCGGGGCTGAAGTAGAGCCGCTTACGGGCACCGCGCGACGACAGCTTGCCGCCATCTGCAAACGGCCAATCATGGCGCTCGTTAAAAACTGTCAACAACCAATCACGGTACTCGTTAGAAATTGTCGGCCGCCGATCACAACGCTCGTCAGAATGTCCCCACAACTAATCACAGCACTCGTTAGAAACTGTCAACAACCAATCACGGTACTCGTTAGAAATCGTCGGCAGCCAATCACAGCACTTGCTAGAAACTGTCCACAACTAATCACAGTACTCGTTAAAAACTGTCCACAACCAATGACATCACTCGTTAGAAACTGTCCATGACCAATCACAGCACTCGTTAGAAACTGTCAACGACCAATCACGGCACTCGTATGCCATTTCAAACGGGTCGTTGCTGTACGTACCGGGGTCGTTACAGTCGCACTGCTCGCCATGCTTGCATGGATCTATGTCAGCTTCGATGACGTCAGAGAACGCCTGGCTCACTCCGTTCATCTCATTCTCCATCCGCATCAAACCAACGCTCTGTGGATATACCATCATATCATGTCATATCATATCATATCATATCATATCATATCAT
>NW_014580095.1:9472-16642 GCF_000485595.1 Priapulus caudatus | reverse complement strand
TAAGATGGAGGAGGCGAGTGGTGGGGGCGGTGTACGCAGGGCGGGGGCGGGTGTACGCGAGGGCAGGGGAGGCAGGCAGGAGGCGGGCAGCTGAGTACGAACCTGTACTGTTGGCGTCCACCCGCTCGTTGTCGGTCGTCGAGGCGTCGGATCGCACACTGCTCTCAGCATCCTCCTCCTCTAACGACGCCAGCATCTCATCTCCCGTGAAGCCCTGCGAGAGACCAGCGCTCAGCATCAGTACCAGCTAACGACTCTACTGCGTACTAGCAGTGGTTATGAGAGCAGAGAGAGATAGATAGAGAGATAGATGGGAGAGATAGATAGAGAGGTAGATAGAGAGATAGATAGAGAGATAGATAAAGAGATAGATAGAGAGAGAATGAGGAATGACATGAAAACTACATGAGAACACACAAGAGAACACACAAGAGAACTACATGAGAACCCACAAGAGAACACACATGAAGAATTACATGAGAACTACATGAGAACCCACAAGAGAACACACATGAAGAATTACATGAGAACTACATGAGAACACACATGAGGAATTACATGAGAACACACAAGAGAGCACACATGAGAACACACATGAAAAATTACATGAGAACTACATGAGAACACACATGAGGAATTACATGAGAACACACAAGGGAACACACATGAGGAACTACATGAGAATACACATGAAGAATTACATGAGAACTACATGAGAACACACATGAGGAACTACATGAGAAACTACATGAGAACACACATAAAGAATTACATGAAAACTACATGAGAACACACATGTGGAATTACATGAGAACACACAAGAGAACACACATGAGAACACACATGAGAACTACATGAGAACTACTGAGCACTACATAAGAACATACCATCACTTCATTATCATGAACCTATCAGAAATTATGTGAATGATTGCTCGATCTACCCTTCCCTTCATATATCTTACAATCCCTCATTCCAATTACACTTCAGTGACCTCCGCCACCTGTGAGTATCTACCTCCTTCCTTCCTTCCACGATCAATCCTCCACCTCATCCTTCCTCTCTCAAACCTTACCTCCATCTCATTGGCCATCTCGTCTAGCTCCCTGATTGGCCGCAGTGTCGGGTAGTACTGCCGCTGCTTAATGCGCGCCTTCGCTAGCGCCACCATGTAGCGAAGTTCCGCGAGAAATTCGGTGGCTTTCGGCGGCGGATTCTGCATGAATTCCTTCTCAAAGTAGGCAGGGCTGAAGTAGAGCCGCTTACGGGCACCGCGCGACGACAGCTTGCCGCCATCTGCAAACGGCCAATCATGGCGCTCGTTAGAAACTGTCAACAACCAATCACGGTACTCGTTAGAAATCGTCGGCAGCCGATCACAGCACTTGTTAGAAACTGTCCACAACTAATCACAGTACTCGTTAAAAACTGTCCACAACCAATGACATCACTCGTTAGAAACTGTCCATGACCAATCACAGCACTCGTTAGAAACTGTCAACGACCAATCACGGCACTCGTATGCCATTTCAAACGGGTCGTTGCTGTACGTACCGGGGTTGCTACAGTCGCACTGCTCGCCATGCTTGCATGGATCTACGTCAGCTTCGATGACGTCAGAAAACGCCTGGCTCACTCCATTCATCTCATTCTCCATCCGCATCGAACCAACGCTCTGTGGATATACCATCATATCATATCATATCATATCATATCAGAATCATATTATCATATCATATCATATCATATCATATCATATCATATCATATCATATCATATCAGAATCATATCATATCATATCATATCAGAATCATATCATATCATATCATATCATATCATCATTGTGATGTATCCACATTATTATGGAACAGCCTGTAATGTAACCTTCATTTGTTATGCGCGCATGCGCAGTGGAAAGATATATTCAAGATGGCAACCATGTTTCTTTGTCCAGGTTTTTGACCTCAGCGAGGAATATTCAACAACCATATCTGTCATTCATTATTCACCCCTGATATACGTACATGTATGTGTACGCGTATGTATATGTATACGTGTATGTGTATGTATATGTATATGTATATTTTACACGTACATGTACATGTACATGTACATGTACATAATACATGTATGTGTACGCGTATGTATATGTATACGTGTATGTGTATGTGCATGTGCATGTATATGTATATTTTACATGTACATGTGCATGTATATGTATATTTTACATGTACATGTACATGTACATCATACATGTATGTGTATATTTATATGTACATGTATATGTACATATACGTATGTAGATATGTATGGTATTTAGGAGTACTACAGTACAGTCTTCAGTACAGTACAACAACACACCTCAGCAATACTCAGCTTATAGTTTCCAATCCCAGAGTGAGACCAATACACTATGTATGAAAATCCGATAGAACGCTCAGAAGAAAGGATTTTCGGGAAAGAAGAGGAAAGGATCTCATATGAATTTGCGTTTATGACCATTTCGCGATGGCCGGTAGAAGGTGCCATTCCCCCTCCCACCCCCACATAACTTACCCCGTTGAGCGTAGTGTGACCGTCCCAGGCTGCTCTCCGGCTGATCTCTGTCTCTATGGAGCCGATGGAACCATTAGACTGTTGGGGAGAGGAAATGATGCAAATTAATTTTGACGGATTTCAAATTATTTCGTAATTTGCAAGAAACTGTGAGAGATGGGGAAATTCGCAAAAAAAATCTTTATTGTTACGACAATGGGCATTGAAACGACGTTTAATCTCTCAATTAATCAACGTTTTGGCTCGCTGCCAACCCCGGCCTCCCCCTGTCACACGCCTCCCTCCCTACCCCAGCCTCCCCCCTGTCACATGTCTCCCTGCCTACCCCAGCCTCCCCCCTGTCACACATCTCCCTGCCTACCCCAGCCTCCCCCCTGTCACACATCTCCCTACCTACCCCAGCCTCCCCCCTGTCACACATCTCCCTGCCTACCCCAGCCTCCCCCCTGTCACACATCTCCCTACCTACCCCGGCCTCCCCACTGTCACACGTCTCCCTGCCTACCCCAGCCTCCACCGCGCCTGCGTCCCGTCCCCCACGCGCGCGCACGCACCTTGGACGAGACGAGGGCATCCACGGCGTCGCGCCGCCGCCGCCAGTGGCGACACCTGACGAAGACAAAGATGGCGGCAGCGATGAGGACGGCGCCGAATAGGAGGCCGGAGATGAGACCGATGATGAGAACATGGCGGTCGGGTTCGACGCTGGCGAGAGTGTAGCGAGCCTCGGCGACGGCCGGAGATGCTGCAAGATAGAAGCCATACCATGTAGAAGGGTAGAAATGAACTTTTGAACACGGGAGTCCAACGGACTCCCTGACCTCAAAAAGAGGGAGTCTGCAGCAAAATGAGGGAGTCCGCAGTTTGAGGTTCAAAACTAAAGAATAATAACAATAATAACACATGTGCTTATTTTGAAGATTCATGCGATGCACGCCTGCCACATTTTCTTTGGACAGTTGCTGAAAAAATATGGTAATTCCGCAAGGCCGTGCACTAGTTAGCATAGCAGAATTTTCAGGGAGTCACACGGACTCCTGCATATGTCAAATCAGGGTCAAATCAGTCCGACAGTAAATCAGGGAGTATTTGACTCCCGAATCCTGTTAATTTCGCATCCTGATGTAGCTTCTGCAAGATAGAGACTATGACATGTAGCTACACCTTTTTGGTGACATTTTCTAATGCTCGTTGACAGTCCTGCTGGTTGCTTCCCATCCCACTATCCTGATGGGACACCACCCATCTCCATCTACCTGTCGGTTGCTCGTCACCTTCACACTCACCTGGCTTGCCAACCACCCTGAATCCGACGCACTTCTGCACCGTGATTCCGTAGTCACACGTCAGCACGACTCGCACGAGCTTTCCTGCCAGCAGGGGGCGCTCCTCGTCGGCGCCCAGCCACTGCGAACGAGAAGCGACGATGAAAATCTAGAGTAACTTCGAGAAAATCTTTCCCGTCGCCTTCTCTAGCTTCTTTACATTGATGATATCGTTCCTTCCCCAACCCCTTCTCTACCTAATCTACCTGACGGATTTTTTTATTCCTTTCCCAATTCATTCTCTACCATAAGGTTCGTTTGCCCTTTCCCCCCCCCCCCTTTCTACCTTCCCCGCCTAAATAATCATGCACCTTGTCTAACACCTCCCTCTATCTAAATTGGACATTGTCTAACACCTCCCCCTATCTAAAGAATCATGCATCTTGTCTAACACCTCCCTCTATCTAAAGAATCTTGCATCTTGTCTAACACCTCCCTCTATCTAAAGAATCTTGCACCTTGTCTAACACCTCCCTCTATCTAAAGAATCATGCATCTTGTCTAACACCTCCCTCTATCTAAAGAATCATGGACATTGTCTAACACCTCCCTCTATCTAAAGAATCTTGGACATTGTCTAACACCTCCCTCTATCTAAAGAATCATGGACATTGTCTAACACCTCCCTCTATCTAAAGAATCTTGGACCTTGTCTAACACCTCCCCCTATCTAAAGAATCATGCACCTTGTCTAACACCTCCCCCTATCTAAAGAATCTTGGACATTGTCTAACACCTCCCCCTATCTAAAGAATCGTTGGAGGGGAAAAAACCCTTGTTCTAAAAAACAACCTCCCCTTCTAATCTTTAAAAAGGAAAAAAAAAAAATTTCTTTGGGCGCGGGGCGCAATTTTCTTTTGGTCTTTAACAAACTCCCTTTCCTATTTCCTTTTTAAAAGAAAAATTCCCATGCCAAATTTTTTTCCTTGTTTTCTAAAAAAACAAACCCCCCTCCCCTTTTCTAATCTTTAAAAAAAACTTTCTTTGCCACCTTGGTATTTCTAAAAAAAAAAAAAAAAAAAACCCCCTTTTTTCGGGGCTACCTTTTGAAGGGGTAGGTGTCATTGGTTCGATGCCCTTCCATTCATGGTGTGAACCTTTATTTGGAGGAAGGGGGTGCGGGTTGGCGGCCACCCGGTCTAGGGGGGGGGTTCCGGCGTCGCATGCGGCCCACCAGGTGGCGCTTCCATGAGTCGCGCGATATCCACCCAACCCGTGCCGTTCATGTATTCCTCCGTTTCTACCTCACATGGTGCAATACCACCTGCAACAAACAACAACAACAACAACAACATAAGCAACAATGATAATGACAACAATAGCAGCAGCAGCAGTAGCAGTAGTAGCAGCAGCCAGTAACAAGCAGCAGCAGAGCCAGTAGCAGTAGTAGCAGCAGCCAGCTAAACAAGCAGCAGCCCAGCCCAGCAGCAGTATCACCAAGCAGCAGCAGTAAACAGAGCTGGCCAGCAGGTGAGCAGCAGCCAGCATAGCGGCAGCAGTAGCAGCAGCAGCAGCAGCAGCAGCAACAACAACAACGAACAACTTACAACATCAAAAATTTAATTTAATTTGATTAGATGGGACCTGCGAATTAAAAAATTTTATTGAAGTCGAGCAGGTGGAAACCTTGCGTTTTCGATTAGCTATTAGTTAGCAATTAATAATTAGTTAGTAACATGGCTGGCGCCCTACCCTCCCCAGCCCAAACCCTTGCAGGATAGAGACAATCCAATTAAATCTATGTGTAATTTAAATTCACAAAATTATATTAACGAAACATTCCCTAATTTAATTTAATTACATGTACATCCAAAAGTTGAACCTAGCTTTTTAAATAGCCAGCTATCAGTAAGAAACAAACATCTAATTAGTAAACAAAGTAGCGTTGATAGCACTGACGCACGCACGCACGCACGCACGCAACGCACGCACGGCACGACGCACACCACACTCTATCTCACCCTCTCTCTCTCTCGTCCTCTCTCTCTTCTCTCTCTCTACTCTCTCTCTCTCTCGTCTCTCTCTCGCCTCTCTCTGTCTCTCGCTTCCTTTTTCTTCTCTCATCTTTTCCGGCTTTCTCTCCGCTCTTCTTCGGCCTTCTTCTCTCTTCTTTTCTCTCTCTCTCTTCTTCTTCTCTCTCGTCTGCTCTTTCTCTCTCTCTCTCCTTTTCCTCCTCTCTTTTCTCACCTCTCTTCGCTCCTCTCTCTCTCTCTCTCTTCTCTCTCTCTCTCTCTCTCTCTCTCTCTCTCTCTGCTCACTTCTCTCGCTCTCTCTCTCTCTCTCTCTTCTCTCTTCTCTCTCCTCTCTCTTCCTTATCTCTCTAAAATCTCTCTCTCGGTCCTCGTTCTCTCTCTCTCTCTCTCTCTGCTCTCTCTCGTCTCTCTCTCTCTCTCTCTCGTCTCTCCTCTCTCTCGTTCTCTCTCTCTCTCTTATCTCTCTAAATCTCGTCCTCTCGGTTCTCTCTCGCTCTCTCCTGCTCTCACTCTCTCTTCTCTCTCTCCCGCTCTCCACTCTCTCTCGCGCTTCTCTCTCTCTCTCTCTCTCTCTCTTCACTCTTCTCTCTCTCTTTTCTCTCTCTCTCTCTCTCTCTCTCTCTCCTCCTCTCTCTCTCTTTCGTCATTCTCTCTCTCTCTCTTTCTCTCTCTCGTCTCTCTCTCTCTCTCTCTCTTTCTCTCCTTATCTCTCTAAATCTCTCTCTCGCTCTCTCTCTCTCGGTCTCTCTCTTTGAAAAATATGAAAAACATTAACAACAACAACAACAACAACAACAACAACAACAACAACAACACGTTGATCACATCAGCAGTGAATGCTGTTAAGTGATCGTCATAACAAAGTAGCAAATGCTAATTGCTAATGAAGTTCACCTGTCCACTGCAAGGTGGCGCTAGGGTTGAGAATCTGGCCCTTGAACGGTAGGAAGACAGTAGGAATCTTCTGTTGGTCCTCACTCCTCACAAACCTTGCCAGCCAACACTCTGCAGGGATAAGAGAGAGAGATAACCCAATTACATACAAGCATAGATTAATTAACCAAATTTAATTTAATTAATTTAATTAATTAATTTCATTAACCAATTTAATTTGATTAGATGGGACATCGGGAGGTGGAAACCTGGTTTTCGATATAGCTATTAGTTAGCAATTAATAATTAGTTAGTGAACCATGGCTGGCTCCCTGCCAGCCAACCCTCTGCAGATAGAGACAATCCAATTAAATCTATGTGTAATTTAAATTCACAAAATTATATTAACGAAACTAAATTAAATTACATTCCCTAATTTAATT
>NW_014580095.1:4545-4988 GCF_000485595.1 Priapulus caudatus | reverse complement strand
GCTATTTCTAGGAAGCTGAGGATCGATGATAAGTCCAGCGATCAGGTTTCACTAATCACAGAGGCAGAAAGGAACGGAATAAAAAACCACCACCACGACCACAACCTTATCTCCATCTCACTATCCATCTCTATCAGTGGCCCTGCCGAATTGTCGGCGAAATTATCCGGTTGTAGTTTCATTAGGCTAACGTATTTAAGACCGACGACAGAGAGATCGCGGCAGATTGAGATGCAAGCGCGGGTCAGACGTCTTACGTGATTTCGTTTTCGACTCCGACCGACCGCAGAGTGATTGGAACCACGTGAACACAGCTGGCTGCCGACGCTGTCGTTAGAGAAGCCGACGTGTTTTTGTCGTCGTCGTCGTCGTCGTCGTCGTTGCAAGAATTCGTGTAGTAGTGGGTTTTACAGCTTCACTAGCTTACGCGTGGTTAGTGCTGC
>NW_014580095.1:1955-3876 GCF_000485595.1 Priapulus caudatus | reverse complement strand
TCTAACTCTCACGGACAACTTCCCAGAATGGACGTATTCTCAGTAAAGTAGGACAATAAGTATTATATATAGTATTATAAACAGACAAGTAATAAAAGTAATAGTAGAGTTTCTGTCTCACACGACCCATCCGGAAAGCTGATGTTGTTACGCCCATCTCACTACTTACTACTCACTAGTTCTAGTTCTCTAGTTCTTGCCTTATCCGTATAAACCATTAGGTACATATAGTAATACAGGTTGTTACTGAGGGGGAAAAATCTACGACCTTGAACCACACTGTAAAAAATATTTCTGTTTTTTTACAGTACAATGTGTTGGAAGCTGGTTACCAGCACATTGTACTGTAAAATAGCCTAAAAATAACAGAGATGTTCCAACTACTGTAAAAATTGAAAGAAATCCCTGTCTGTTAATTTTACCAGTTACTTTTTAGACAAAGGGAAAACTGGATCTCTTGTGCAATTCTACTGGAAAATTTACTGTATTTTTACAATACTCTGGCTGTATTTTTTTACAGACAAAATGTTAATTTACAGTGGTAACCAGTTTCCAACACTTTCCTTCACTGTAAATTCACATCACTGTAAAAAGACCGGGCATGCTTGCTTGAACTTTAACAGTTAGAATGACTATGTATTAACCAGCTTCCAATACATTCCACTGTAAATTCACATCACTGTAAAAAGACAGGGAAATGCTGTTAAAATACAGAACCAATAAAATATGGAATTTAAAGATAAAAATAACTTTATTGTAAGAAATAAACAATTACAAAGAAACCCCTAGACAGAGGGCACTCACGGAGAGTGCATACCTCCGCCAGAATGTAACATGTATGTGTATAACAGCTTTGGCTCGTGCTGCTGACTGCGACGCCCTAGGCGCGAAGCGCCTGCTGGAATCGAATTGCGCGCAACACTAAGTGCCTACACACCACACGAACATCACCCACGAGACCGATTACATTTACTCCTTGCGCGGAGGTTAATAATTTCAAACCTACAATGCTAAGCTTGGAATGATCTCAACCAAATATTGAAAAGTCATGTACCGTCTAGATTTGAGACGGCGACAGCAAGCAAAGAGCCAAAGCAATCATACCAACTTGAAAATGGCAGAATTTAATACTGGCTATGCCAGACTGGACGAGTTCCTGTCTTGCTGCATGTACCTGTTATTACCTCCAGAATTTGGGTATGGAACATATTTGATAAACCAGCAAATAAATTAGCGACTGTTTCTGGGCCCGATAAGAGCCCTAAAAATGGTCAGTATTAAAACAGTGTTCCAAGCACGGCAACATGACGGGTACATTTCATGCCACATTGGGAATTTGGTATAAGCCATAGAAGGTAGTGGATCTCTCGATTTCTTGAAGCTGACCTATTCAAAATCTCCTTCAAAAATATGAGGGGGAAAATGAAATAGCTACCCCTTTTAGTTCTTAAAACTCCTATATCACGAAAAACCAGCCAACTTCTTGACCAAACAGGCATATCATGTAGCGCATACATTTAGCTGAATCAGCCTTTAGATAAAAAATTTCCATATGCTTCCCTGGAAATTTTACTTTCTTGAATGAACATTTTCACCGTTCTTGAATCACATTCAATGTTTTGTCTGAAATATTCTGGCCAAATTTTGCGCGAATTCAAAAATTAAAACCAACGAGAAATGGGTTAGGCATAAGCCGCATAACGCAACAATGGCGCAGTGTGTGTGCATGGTCCGGCATGATTCATTGGATGGTCCTTGTACAAATGTCCTGCTGATAAAAAAGCCTGATCTTGCGTTGGCTTTAAGTTGATCGCCAAAATTCGGCCAGAACAGTTACTGCTAACAAATCATTACACCACATGTTTGGCAAGATTTGAAAATTTGACAAGATTTTGTGACCCAGCAACATCGTAACCTATGG
>NW_014580095.1:0-277 GCF_000485595.1 Priapulus caudatus | reverse complement strand
ACGAACTCCAGCTTTCTGCATCAATTTCCAGCATCCATCACATATTTGCAACTTCAAATGTTGATCACGTTGGTCTACGTTCATTGATATTGATTATTAATTAGCTGTGAGTCTTACCTGGGGCAGGAAGTGTACAATCTAGCCGCAAAATCAATGTCCAAATTTCGGGAGAAAACAAAAATGGTTGCCAGTGCGCGATCCCACAATGCATAGCGCCCACTGCATTAGGGCATGGTCTTGTTTTTTTAATCTCAGCTAGGGGTATTTTCACATAACA
>NW_014580094.1:20559-20905 GCF_000485595.1 Priapulus caudatus | reverse complement strand
ATGGAGTAGGGAGGTTATATAATAAATGGAGAGAGAGAGAGAGAGAGAGAGAGAGAGAGAGAGAGAGAAACAGAAGAGGTTAAACACAGCCGTGTCGCTGCCGGCCCCCTCTACTGATGTTTATCGATAATGATCAAGAGTCTTGCTAACAGATAAAGAGCAGAGTGGAGGGCGGGAGATCGAGGAGTTTGGCGGGGCAGAGTGACAGGAGGGCGAGGGTGTATCTGAGGGAGGAGGCAGAAAGAAAGGGAAGTAGGATGGGGGAAGTGAGAGAGAGGAGAGAGAGAGAGAGAGAGAGAGAGAGAGAGAGAGAGAGAGAGAGAGAGAGAGAGAGAGAGAGAGAGAG